>NW_027098995.1:0-107698 GCF_037042795.1 Molothrus aeneus
GCTTCTTCGCCTCGGAGAGAATCGGCGAGCGGCAGCTTCCCAAAGGCGGAAGATGCAAGCTGCAGCACACAGGCACAGTGTGGGCAGCCTTCAGACTTAGAGAAAACAGTACTTTACCACTCTCCTGCCTTTTCCATGGTTATTCTATTGGAAAAGAACGAGTTTTGGACAACTACCTTTCATTCTTGCCAAACTCTTTGCAGACCCCCCCTGCAAGCTTTAGAACAAGATTTTGGATGTTTTCTTTCCTGGCAGAGTTTCTCCTTGCAAGATATGCTGGAAAAGCTTTTTGCTGAGTGTAGAGCGGCAAGACACGCAGAAGACGCAGATACGCAGCTCTCCGAAGCTAAGTGCCGGTCCCGGGCTTCTTTCGGCACAAACCGCTCTCAGGAGCTCCCTGCGCTCGCCACAATGCTCTGTGTGCGAAGAAGCCGCTTCTTCGCCTCCGGGAGAATCGGCGAGCGGCAGCTTGCCAAAGGCGAAGATGCAAGCTGCAGCACACAGGCACAGTGTGGGCAGCCTTCAGACTTAGAGAAAACAGTACTTTACCACTCTCCTGCCTTTTCCATGGTTATTCTATTGGAAAAGAACGAGTTTTGGACAACTACCTTTCATTCTTGCCAAACTCTTTGCAGACCCCCATGCAAGCTTTAGAACAAGATTTTGGATGTTTTCTTTCCTGGCAGAGTTTCTCCTTGCAAAATATGGTGGAAAAGCTTTTTGCTGAGTGTAGAGCGGCAAGACACGCATGAAGACGCAGATACGCAGCTCTCCGAAGCTAAGTGCCGGTCCCGGGCTTCTTTCGGCACAAACCGCTCTCAGGAGCTCCCTGCGCTCGCCACAATGCTCTGTGTGCGAAGAAGCCGCTTCTTCGCCTCCGGGAGAATCGGCGAGCGGCAGCTTCCCAAAGCGAAGATGCAAGCTGCAGCACACAGGCACAGTGTGGGCAGCATTCAGACTTAGAGAAAACAGTACTTTACCACTCTCCTGCCTTTTCCATGGTTATTCTATTGGAAAAGAACGAGTTTTGGACAACTACCTTTCATTCTTGCCAAACTCTTTGCAGACCCCCCTGCAAGCTTTAGAACAAGATTTTGGATGTTTTCTTTCCTGGCAGAGTTTCTCCTTGCAAGATATGGTGGAAAAGCTTTTTGCTGAGTGTAGAGCGGCAAGACACGCAGAAGACGCAGATACGCAGCTCTCCGAAGCTAAGTGCCGGTCCCGGGCTTCTTTCGGCACAAACCGCTCTCAGGAGCTCCCTGCGCTCGCCACAATGCTCTGTGTGCGAAGAAGCCGCTTCTTCGCCTCCGGGAGAATCGGCGAGCGGCAGCTTCCCAAAGGCGAAGATGCAAGCTGCAGCACACAGGCACAGTGTGGGCAGCCTTCAGACTTAGAGAAAACAGTACTTTACCACTCTCCTGCCTTTTCCATGGTTATTCTATTGGAAAAGAACGAGTTTTGGACAACTACCTTTCATTCTTGCCAAACTCTTTGCAGACCCCCGTGCAAGCTTTAGAACAAGATTTTGGATGTTTTCTTTCCTGGCAGAGTTTCTCCTTGCAAGATATGCTGGAAAAGCTTTTTGCTGAGTGTAGAGCGGCAAGACACGCAGAAGACGCAGATACGCAGCTCTCCGAAGCTAAGTGCCGGTCCCGGGCTTCTTTCGGCACAAACCGCTCTCAGGAGCTCCCTGCGCTCGCCCACAATGCTCTGTGTGCGAAGAAGCCGCTTCTTCGCCTCCGGGAGAATCGGCGAGCGGCAGCTTCCCAAAGGCGAAGATGCAAGCTGCAGGCACACAGGCACAGTGTGGGCAGCCTTCAGACTTAGAGAAAACAGTACTTTACCACTCTCCTGCCTTTTCCATGGTTATTCTATTGGAAAAGAACGAGTTTTGGACAACTACCTTTCATTCTTGCCAAACTCTTTGCAGACCCCCGTGCAAGCTTTAGAACAAGATTTTGGATGTTTTCTTTCCTGGCAGAGTTTCTCCTTGCAAGAATATGGTGGAAAAGCTTTTTGCTGAGTGTAGAGCGGCAAGACACGCAGAAGACGCAGATACGCAGCTCTCCGAAGCTAAGTGCCGGTCCCGGGCTTCTTTCGGCACAAACCGCTCTCAGGAGCTCCCTGCGCTCGCCACAATGCTCTGTGTGCGAAGAAGCCGCTTCTTCGCCTCCGGGAGAATCGGCGAGCGGCAGCTTCCCAAAGGCGAAGATGCAAGCTGCAGCACACAGGCACAGTGTGGGCAGCCTTCAGACTTAGAGAAAACAGTACTTTACCACTCTCCTGCCCTTTTTCCATGGTTATTCTATTGGAAAAGAACGAGTTTTGGACAACTACCTTTCATTCTTGCCAAACTCTTTGCAGACCCCCGTGCAAGCTTTAGAACAAGATTTTGGATGTTTTCTTTCCTGGCAGAGTTTCTCCTTGCAAGATATGGTGGAAAAGCTTTTTGCTGAGTGTAGAGCGGCAAGACACGCAGAAGACGCAGATACGCAGCTCTCCGAAGCTAAGTGCCGGTCCCGGGCTTCTTTCGGCACCAAAACCGCTCTCAGGAGCTCCCTGCGCTCGCCACAATGCTCTGTGTGCGAAGAAGCCGCTTCTTCGCCTCCGGGAGAATCGGCGAGCGGCAGCTTCCCAAAGGCGAAGATGCAAGCTGCAGCACACAGGCACAGGTGGGCAGCCTTCAGACTTAGAGAAAACAGTACTTTACCACTCTCCTGCCTTTTCCATGGTTATTCTATTGGAAAAGAACGAGTTTTGGACAACTACCTTTCATTCTTGCCAAACTCTTTGCAGACCCCCGTGCAAGCTTTAGAACAAGATTTTGGATGTTTTCTTTCCTGGCAGAGTTTCTCCTTGCAAGATATGCTGGAAAAGCTTTTGGCTGAGTGTAGAGCGGCAAGACACGCAGAAGACGCAGATACGCAGCTCTCCGAAGCTAAGTGCCGGTCCCGGGCTTCTTTCGGCACAAACCGCTCTCAGGAGCTCCCTGCGCTCGCCACAATGCTCTGTGTGCGAAGAAGCCGCTTCTTCGCCTCCGGGAGAATCGGCGAGCGGCAGCTTCCCAAAGGCGAAGATGCAAGCTGCAGCACACAGGCACAGTGTGGGCAGCCTTCAGACTTAGAGAAAACAGTACTTTACCACTCTCCTGCCTTTTCCATGGTTATTCTATTGGAAAAGAACGAGTTTTGGACAACTACCTTTCATTCTTGCCAAACTCTTTGCAGACCCCCCTGCAAGCTTTAGAACAAGATTTGGATGTTTTCTTTCCTGGCAGAGTTTCTCCTTGCAAAATATGGTGGAAAAGCTTTTTGCTGAGTGTAGAGCGGCAAGACACGCAGAAGACGCAGATACGCAGCTCTCCGAAGCTAAGTGCCGGTCCCGGGCTTCTTTCGGCACAAACCGCTCTCAGGAGCTCCCTGCGCTCGCCACAATGCTCTGTGTGCGAAGAAGCCGCTTCTTCGCCTCCGGGAGAATCGGCGAGCGGCAGCTTCCCAAAGCGAAGATGCAAGCTGCAGCACACAGGCACAGTGTGGGCAGCATTCAGACTTAGAGAAAACAGTACTTTACCACTCTCCTGCCTTTTCCATGGTTATTCTATTGGAAAAGAACGAGTTTTGGACAACTACCTTTCATTCTTGCCAAACTCTTTGCAGACCCCCCTGCAAGCTTTAGAACAAGATTTTGGATGTTTTCTTTCCTGGCAGAGTTTCTCCTTGCAAAATATGGTGGAAAAGCTTTTTGCTGAGTGTAGAGCGGCAAGACACGCAGAAGACGCAGATACGCAGCTCTCCGAAGCTAAGTGCCGGTCCCGGGCTTCTTTCGGCACAAACCGCTCTCAGGAGCTCCCTGCGCTCGCCACAATGCTCTGTGTGCGAAGAAGCCGCTTCTTCGCCTCCGGGAGAATCGGCGAGCGGCAGCTTCCCAAAGGCGAAGATGCAAGCTGCAGCACACAGGCACAGTGTGGGCAGCCTTCAGACTTAGAGAAAACAGTACTTTACCACTCTCCTGCCTTTTCCATGGTTATTCTATTGGAAAAGAACGAGTTTTGGACAACTACCTTTCATTCTTGCCAAACTCTTTGCAGACCCCCGTGCAAGCTTTAGAACAAGATTTTGGATGTTTTCTTTCCTGGCAGAGTTTCTCCTTGCAAGATATGCTGGAAAAGCTTTTTGCTGAGTGTAGAGCGGCAAGACACGCAGAAGACGCAGATACGCAGCTCTCCGAAGCTAAGTGCCGGTCCCGGGCTTCTTTCGGCACAAACCGCTCTCAGGAGCTCCCTGCGCTCGCCACAATGCTCTGTGTGCGAAGAAGCCGCTTCTTCGCCTCCGGGAGAATCGGCGAGCGGCAGCTTCCCAAAGGCGAAGATGCAAGCTGCAGCACACAGGCACAGTGTGGGCAGCCTTCAGACTTAGAGAAAACAGTACTTTACCACTCTCCTGCCTTTTCCATGGTTATTCTATTGGAAAAGAACGAGTTTTGGACAACTACCTTTCATTCTTGCCAAACTCTTTGCAGACCCCCGTGCAAGCTTTAGAACAAGATTTTGGATGTTTTCTTTCCTGGCAGAGTTTCTCCTTGCAAGATATGGTGGAAAAGCTTTTTGCTGAGTGTAGAGCGGCAAGACACGCAGAAGACGCAGATACGCAGCTCTCCGAATCTAAGTGCCGGTCCCGGGCTTCTTTCGGCACAAACCGCTCTCAGGAGCTCCCTGCGCTCGCCACAATGCTCTGTGTGCGAAGAAGCCGCTTCTTCGCCTCCGGGAGAATCGGCGAGCGGCAGCTTCCCAAAGGCGAAGATGCAAGCTGCAGCACACAGGCACAGTGTGGGCAGCCTTCAGACTTAGAGAAAACAGTACTTTACCACTCTCCTGCCTTTTCCATGGTTATTCTATTGGAAAAGAACGAGTTTTGGACAACTACCTTTCATTCTTGCCAAACTCTTTGCAGACCCCCCTGCAAGCTTTAGAACAAGATTTTGGATGTTTTCTTTCCTGGCAGAGTTTCTCCTTGCAAAATATGCTGGAAAAGCTTTTTGCTGAGTGTAGAGCGGCAAGACACGCAGAAGACGCAGATACGCAGCTCTCCGAAGCTAAGTGCCGGTCCCGGGCTTCTTTCGGCACAAACCGCTCTCAGGAGCTCCCTGCGCTCGCCACAATGCTCTGTGTGCGAAGAAGCCGCTTCTTCGCCTCCGGGAGAATCGGCGAGCGGCAGCTTCCCAAAGGCGAAGATGCAAGCTGCAGCACACAGGCACAGTGTGGGCAGCCTTCAGACTTCGAGAAAACAGTACTTTACCACTCTCCTGCCTTTTCCATGGTTATTCTATTGGAAAAGAACGAGTTTTGGACAACTACCTTTCATTCTTGCCAAACTCTTTGCAGACCCCCGTGCAAGCTTTAGAACAAGATTTTGGATGTTTTCTTTCCTGGCAGAGTTTCTCCTTGCAAGATATGGTGGAAAAGCTTTTTGCTGAGTGTAGAGCGGCAAGACACGCAGAAGACGCAGATACGCAGCTCTCCGAAGCTAAGTGCCGGTCCCGGGCTTCTTTCGGCACAAACCGCTCTCAGGAGCTCCCTGCGCTCGCCACAATGCTCTGTGTGCGAAGAAGCCGCTTCTTCGCCTCCGGGAGAATCGGCGAGCGGCAGCTTCCCAAAGGCGAAGATGCAAGCTGCAGCACACAGGCACAGTGTGGGCAGCCTTCAGACTTAGAGAAAACAGTACTTTACCACTCTCCTGCCTTTTCCATGGTTATTCTATTGGAAAAGAACGAGTTTTGGACAACTACCTTTCATTCTTGCCAAACTCTTTTGCAGACCCCCCGTGCAAGCTTTAGAACAAGATTTTGGATGTTTTCTTTCCTGGCAGAGTTTCTCCTTGCAAGATATGGTGGAAAAGCTTTTTGCTGAGTGTAGAGCGGCAAGACACGCAGAAGACGCAGATACGCAGCTCTCCGAAGCTAAGTGCCGGTCCCGGGCTTCTTTCGGCACAAACCGCTCTCAGGAGCTCCCTGCGCTCGCCACAATGCTCTGTGTGCGAAGAAGCCGCTTCTTCGCCTCCGGGAGAATCGGCGAGCGGCAGCTTCCCAAAGGCGAAGATGCAAGCTGCAGCACACAGGCACAGTGTGGGCAGCCTTCAGACTTAGAGAAAACAGTACTTTACCACTCTCCTGCCTTTTCCATGGTTATTCTATTGGAAAAGAACGAGTTTTGGACAACTACCTTTCATTCTTGCCAAACTCTTTGCAGACCCCCCTGCAAGCTTTAGAACAAGATTTTGGATGTTTTCTTTCCTGGCAGAGTTTCTCCTTGCAAAATATGCTGGAAAAGCTTTTTGCTGAGTGTAGAGCGGCAAGACACGCAGAAGACGCAGATACGCAGCTCTCCGAAGCTAAGTGCCGGTCCCGGGCTTCTTTCGGCACAAACCGCTCTCAGGAGCTCCCTGCGCTCGCCACAATGCTCTGTGTGCGAAGAAGCCGCTTCTTCGCCTCCGGGAGAATCGGCGAGCGGCAGCTTCCCAAAGGCGAAGATGCAAGCTGCAGCACACAGGCACAGTGTGGGCAGCCTTCAGACTTAGAGAAAACAGTACTTTACCACTCTCCTGCCTTTTCCATGGTTATTCTATTGGAAAAGAACGAGTTTTGGACAACTACCTTTCATTCTTGCCAAACTCTTTGCAGACCCCCGTGCAAGCTTTAGAACAAGATTTTGGATGTTTTCTTTCCTGGCAGAGTTTCTCCTTGCAAGATATGGTGGAAAAGCTTTTTGCTGAGTGTAGAGCGGCAAGACACGCAGAAGACGCAGATACGCAGCTCTCCGAAGCTAAGTGCCGGTCCCGGGCTTCTTTCGGCACAAACCGCTCTCAGGAGCTCCCTGCGCTCGCCACAATGCTCTGTGTGCGAAGAAGCCGCTTCTTCGCCTCCGGGAGAATCGGCGAGCGGCAGCTTCCCAAAGGCGAAGATGCAAGCTGCAGCACACAGGCACAGTGTGGGCAGCCTTCAGACTTAGAGAAAACAGTACTTTACCACTCTCCTGCCTTTTCCATGGTTATTCTATTGGAAAAGAACGAGTTTTGGACAACTACCTTTCATTCTTGCCAAACTCTTTGCAGACCCCCGTGCAAGCTTTAGAACAAGATTTTGGATGTTTTCTTTCCTGGCAGAGTTTCTCCTTGCAAGATATGGTGGAAAAGCTTTTTGCTGAGTGTAGAGCGGCAAGACACGCAGAAGACGCAGATACGCAGCTCTCCGAAGCTAAGTGCCGGTCCCGGGCTTCTTTCGGCACAAACCGCTCTCAGGAGCTCCCTGCGCTCGCCACAATGCTCTGTGTGCGAAGAAGCCGCTTCTTCGCCTCCGGGAGAATCGGCGAGCGGCAGCTTCCCAAAGGCGAAGATGCAAGCTGCAGCACACAGGCACAGTGTGGGCAGCCTTCAGACTTAGAGAAAACAGTACTTTACCACTCTCCTGCCTTTTCCATGGTTATTCTATTGGAAAAGAACGAGTTTTGGACAACTACCTTTCATTCTTGCCAAACTCTTTGCAGACCCCCCTGCAAGCTTTAGAACAAGATTTTGGATGTTTTCTTTCCTGGCAGAGTTTCTCCTTGCAAAATATGGCTGGAAAAGCTTTTTGCTGAGTGTAGAGCGGCAAGACACGCAGAAGACGCAGATACGCAGCTCTCCGAAGCTAAGTGCCGGTCCCGGGCTTCTTTCGGCACAAACCGCTCTCAGGAGCTCCCTGCGCTCGCCACAATGCTCTGTGTGCGAAGAAGCCGCTTCTTCGCCTCCGGGAGAATCGGCGAGCGGCAGCTTCCCAAAGGCGAAGATGCAAGCTGCAGCACACAGGCACAGTGTGGGCAGCCTTCAGACTTAGAGAAAACAGTACTTTACCACTCTCCTGCCTTTTCCATGGTTATTCTATTGGAAAAGAACGAGTTTTGGACAACTACCTTTCATTCTTGCCAAACTCTTTGCAGACCCCCGTGCAAGCTTTAGAACAAGATTTTGGATGTTTCTTTCCTGGCAGAGTTTCTCCTTGCAAGATATGGTGGAAAAGCTTTTTGCTGAGTGTAGAGCGGCAAGACACGCAGAAGACGCAGATACGCAGCTCTCCGAAGCTAAGTGCCGGTCCCGGGCTTCTTTCGGCACAAACCGCTCTCAGGAGCTCCCTGCGCTCGCCACAATGCTCTGTGTGCGAAGAAGCCGCTTCTTCGCCTCCGGGAGAATCGGCGAGCGGCAGCTTCCCAAAGGCGAAGATGCAAGCTGCAGCACACAGGCACAGTGTGGGCAGCCTTCAGACTTAGAGAAAACAGTACTTTACCACTCTCCTGCCTTTTCCATGGTTATTCTATTGGAAAAGAACGAGTTTTGGACAACTACCTTTCATTCTTGCCAAACTCTTTGCAGACCCCCCTGCAAGCTTTAGAACAAGATTTTGGATGTTTTCTTTCCTGGCAGAGTTTCTCCTTGCAAAATATGCTGGAAAAGCTTTTTGCTGAGTGTAGAGCGGCAAGACACGCAGAAGACGCAGATACGCAGCTCTCCGAAGCTAAGTGCCGGTCCCGGGCTTCTTTCGGCACAAACCGCTCTCAGGAGCTCCCTGCGCTCGCCACAATGCTCTGTGTGCGAAGAAGCCGCTTCTTCGCCTCCGGGAGAATCGGCGAGCGGCAGCTTCCCAAAGGCGAAGATGCAAGCTGCAGCACACAGGCACAGTGTGGGCAGCCTTCAGACTTAGAGAAAACAGTACTTTACCACTCTCCTGCCTTTTCCATGGTTATTCTATTGGAAAAGAACGAGTTTTGGACAACTACCTTTCATTCTTGCCAAACTCTTTGCAGACCCCCGTGCAAGCTTTAGAACAAGATTTTGGATGGTTTTCTTTCCTGGCAGAGTTTCTCCTTGCAAGATATGCTGGAAAAGCTTTTTGCTGAGTGTAGAGCGGCAAGACACGCAGAAGACGCAGATACGCAGCTCTCCGAAGCTAAGTGCCGGTCCCGGGCTTCTTTCGGCACAAACCGCTCTCAGGAGCTCCCTGCGCTCGCCACAATGCTCTGTGTGCGAAGAAGCCGCTTCTTCGCCTCCGGGAGAATCGGCGAGCGGCAGCTTCCCAAAGGCGAAGATGCAAGCTGCAGCACACAGGCACAGTGTGGGCAGCCTTCAGACTTAGAGAAAACAGTACTTTACCACTCTCCTGCCTTTTCCATGGTTATTCTATTGGAAAAGAACGAGTTTTGGACAACTACCTTTCATTCTTGCCAAACTCTTTGCAGACCCCCGTGCAAGCTTTAGAACAAGATTTTGGATGTTTTCTTTCCTGGCAGAGTTTCTCCTTGCAAGATATGGTGGAAAAGCTTTTTGCTGAGTGTAGAGCGGCAAGACACGCAGAAGACGCAGATACGCAGCTCTCCGAAGCTAAGTGCCGGTCCCGGGCTTCTTTCGGCACAAACCGCTCTCAGGAGCTCCCTGCGCTCGCCACAATGCTCTGTGTGCGAAGAAGCCGCTTCTTCGCCTCCGGGAGAATCGGCGAGCGGCAGCTTCCCAAAGGCGAAGATGCAAGCTGCAGCACACAGGCACAGTGTGGGCAGCCTTCAGACTTAGAGAAAACAGTACTTTACCACTCTCCTGCCTTTTCCATGGTTATTCTATTGGAAAAGAACGAGTTTTGGACAACTACCTTTCATTCTTGCCAAACTCTTTGCAGACCCCCCTGCAAGCTTTAGAACAAGATTTTGGATGTTTTCTTTCCTGGCAGAGTTTCTCCTTGCAAATATGCTGGAAAAGCTTTTTGCTGAGTGTAGAGCGGCAAGACACGCAGAAGACGCAGATACGCAGCTCTCCGAAGCTAAGTGCCGGTCCCGGGCTTCTTTCGGCACAAACCGCTCTCAGGAGCTCCCTGCGCTCGCCACAATGCTCTGTGTGCGAAGAAGCCGCTTCTTCGCCTCCGGGAGAATCGGCGAGCGGCAGCTTCCCAAAGGCGAAGATGCAAGCTGCAGCACACAGGCACAGTGTGGGCAGCCTTCAGACTTAGAGAAAACAGTACTTTACCACTCTCCTGCCTTTTCCATGGTTATTCTATTGGAAAAGAACGAGTTTTGGACAACTACCTTTCATTCTTGCCAAACTCTTTGCAGACCCCCGTGCAAGCTTTAGAACAAGATTTTGGATGTTTTCTTTCCTGGCAGAGTTTCTCCTTGCAAGATATGGTGGAAAAGCTTTTTGCTGAGTGTAGAGCGGCAAGACACGCAGAAGACGCAGATACGCAGCTCTCCGAAGCTAAGTGCCGGTCCCGGGCTTCTTTCGGCACAAACCGCTCTCAGGAGCTCCCTGCGCTCGCCACAATGCTCTGTGTGCGAAGAAGCCGCTTCTTCGCCTCCGGGAGAATCGGCGAGCGGCAGCTTCCCAAAGGCGAAGATGCAAGCTGCAGCACACAGGCACAGTGTGGGCAGCCTTCAGACTTAGAGAAAACAGTACTTTACCACTCTCCTGCCTTTTCCATGGTTATTCTATTGGAAAAGAACGAGTTTTGGACAACTACCTTTCATTCTTGCCAAACTCTTTGCAGACCCCCGTGCAAGCTTTAGAACAAGATTTTGGATGTTTTCTTTCCTGGCAGAGTTTCTCCTTGCAAGATATGCTGGAAAAGCTTTTTGCTGAGTGTAGAGCGGCAAGACACGCAGAAGACGCAGATACGCAGCTCTCCGAAGCTAAGTGCCGGTCCCGGGCTTCTTTCGGCACAAACCGCTCTCAGGAGCTCCCTGCGCTCGCCACAATGCTCTGTGTGCGAAGAAGCCGCTTCTTCGCCTCCGGGAGAATCGGCGAGCGGCAGCTTCCCAAAGGCGAAGATGCAAGCTGCAGCACACAGGCACAGTGTGGGCAGCCTTCAGACTTAGAGAAAACAGTACTTTACCACTCTCCTGCCTTTTCCATGGTTATTCTATTGGAAAAGAACGAGTTTTGGACAACTACCTTTCATTCTTGCCAAACTCTTTGCAGACCCCCCTGCAAGCTTTAGAACAAGATTTTGGATGTTTTCTTTCCTGGCAGAGTTTCTCCTTGCAAAATATGGTGGAAAAGCTTTTTGCTGAGTGTAGAGCGGCAAGACACGCAGAAGACGCAGATACGCAGCTCTCCGAAGCTAAGTGCCGGTCCCGGGCTTCTTTCGGCACAAACCGCTCTCAGGAGCTCCCTGCGCTCGCCACAATGCTCTGTGTGCGAAGAAGCCGCTTCTTCGCCTCCGGGAGAATCGGCGAGCGGCAGCTTCCCAAAGGCGAAGATGCAAGCTGCAGCACACAGGCACAGTGTGGGCAGCCTTCAGACTTAGAGAAAACAGTACTTTACCACTCTCCTGCCTTTTCCATGGTTATTCTATTGGAAAAGAACGAGTTTTGGACAACTACCTTTCATTCTTGCCAAACTCTTTGCAGACCCCCGTGCAAGCTTTAGAACAAGATTTTGGATGTTTTCTTTCCTGGCAGAGTTTCTCCTTGCAAAATATGCTGGAAAAGCTTTTTGCTGAGTGTAGAGCGGCAAGACACGCAGAAGACGCAGATACGCAGCTCTCCGAAGCTAAGTGCCGGTCCCGGGCTTCTTTCGGCACAAACCGCTCTCAGGAGCTCCCTGCGCTCGCCACAATGCTCTGTGTGCGAAGAAGCCGCTTCTTCGCCTCCGGGAGAATCGGCGAGCGGCAGCTTCCCAAAGGCGAAGATGCAAGCTGCAGCACACAGGCACAGTGTGGGCAGCCTTCAGACTTAGAGAAAACAGTACTTTACCACTCTCCTGCCTTTTCCATGGTTATTCTATTGGAAAAGAACGAGTTTTGGACAACTACCTTTCATTCTTGCCAAACTCTTTGCAGACCCCCGTGCAAGCTTTAGAACAAGATTTTGGATGTTTTCTTTCCTGGCAGAGTTTCTCCTTGCAAAATATGGTGGAAAAGCTTTTTGCTGAGTGTAGAGCGGCAAGACACGCAGAAGACGCAGATACGCAGCTCTCCGAAGCTAAGTGCCGGTCCCGGGCTTCTTTCGGCACAAACCGCTCTCAGGAGCTCCCTGCGCTCGCCACAATGCTCTGTGTGCGAAGAAGCCGCTTCTTCGCCTCCGGGAGAATCGGCGAGCGGCAGCTTCCCAAAGGCGAAGATGCAAGCTGCAGCACACAGGCACAGTGTGGGCAGCATTCAGACTTAGAGAAAACAGTACTTTACCACTCTCCTGCCTTTTCCATGGTTATTCTATTGGAAAAGAACGAGTTTTGGACAACTACCTTTCATTCTTGCCAAACTCTTTGCAGACCCCCGTGCAAGCTTTAGAACAAGATTTTGGATGTTTCTTTCCTGGCAGAGTTTCTCCTTGCAAGATATGGTGGAAAAGCTTTTTGCTGAGTGTAGAGCGGCAAGACACGCAGAAGACGCAGATACGCAGCTCTCCGAAGCTAAGTGCCGGTCCCGGGCTTCTTTCGGCACAAACCGCTCTCAGGAGCTCCCTGCGCTCGCCACAATGCTCTGTGTGCGAAGAAGCCGCTTCTTCGCCTCCGGGAGAATCGGCGAGCGGCAGCTTCCCAAAGGCGAAGATGCAAGCTGCAGCACACAGGCACAGTGTGGGCAGCCTTCAGACTTAGAGAAAACAGTACTTTACCACTCTCCTGCCTTTTCCATGGTTATTCTATTGGAAAAGAACGAGTTTTGGACAACTACCTTTCATTCTTGCCAAACTCTTTGCAGACCCCCGTGCAAGCTTTAGAACAAGATTTTGGATGTTTTCTTTCCTGGCAGAGTTTCTCCTTGCAAAATATGGTGGAAAAGCTTTTTGCTGAGTGTAGAGCGGCAAGACACGCAGAAGACGCAGATACGCAGCTCTCCGAAGCTAAGTGCCGGTCCCGGGCTTCTTTCGGCACAAACCGCTCTCAGGAGCTCCCTGCGCTCGCCACAATGCTCTGTGTGCGAAGAAGCCGCTTCTTCGCCTCCGGGAGAATCGGCGAGCGGCAGCTTCCCAAAGGCGAAGATGCAAGCTGCAGCACACAGGCACAGTGTGGGCAGCCTTCAGACTTAGAGAAAACAGTACTTTACCACTCTCCTGCCTTTTCCATGGTTATTCTATTGGAAAAGAACGAGTTTTGGACAACTACCTTTCATTCTTGCCAAACTCTTTGCAGACCCCCGTGCAAGCTTTAGAACAAGATTTTGGATGTTTTCTTTCCTGGCAGAGTTTCTCCTTGCAAAATATGGTGGAAAAGCTTTTTGCTGAGTGTAGAGCGGCAAGACACGCAGAAGACGCAGATACGCAGCTCTCCGAAGCTAAGTGCCGGTCCCGGGCTTCTTTCGGCACAAACCGCTCTCAGGAGCTCCCTGCGCTCGCCACAATGCTCTGTGTGCGAAGAAGCCGCTTCTTCGCCTCCGGGAGAATCGGCGAGCGGCAGCTTCCCAAAGGCGAAGATGCAAGCTGCAGCACACAGGCACAGTGTGGGCAGCCTTCAGACTTAGAGAAAACAGTACTTTACCACTCTCCTGCCTTTTCCATGCTTATTCTATTGGAAAAGAACGAGTTTTGGACAACTACCTTTCATTCTTGCCAAACTCTTTGCAGACCCCCGTGCAAGCTTTAGAACAAGATTTTGGATGTTTTCTTTCCTGGCAGAGTTTCTCCTTGCAAGATATGCTGGAAAAGCTTTTTGCTGAGTGTAGAGCGGCAAGACACGCAGAAGACGCAGATACGCAGCTCTCCGAAGCTAAGTGCCGGTCCCGGGCTTCTTTCGGCACAAACCGCTCTCAGGAGCTCCCTGCGCTCGCCACAATGCTCTGTGTGCGAAGAAGCGCTTCTTCGCCTCCGGGAGAATCGGCGAGCGGCAGCTTCCCAAAGGCGAAGATGCAAGCTGCAGCACACAGGCACAGTGTGGGCAGCCTTCAGACTTCGAGAAAACAGTACTTTACCACTCTCCTGCCTTTTCCATGGTTATTCTATTGGAAAAGAACGAGTTTTGGACAACTACCTTTCATTCTTGCCAAACTCTTTGCAGACCCCCGTGCAAGCTTTAGAACAAGATTTTGGATGTTTTCTTTCCTGGCAGAGTTTCTCCTTGCAAGATATGGTGGAAAAGCTTTTTGCTGAGTGTAGAGCGGCAAGACACGCAGAAGACGCAGATACGCAGCTCTCCGAAGCTAAGTGCCGGTCCCGGGCTTCTTTCGGCACAAACCGCTCTCAGGAGCTCCCTGCGCTCGCCACAATGCTCTGTGTGCGAAGAAGCCGCTTCTTCGCCTCCGGGAGAATCGGCGAGCGGCAGCTTCCCAAAGGCGAAGATGCAAGCTGCAGCACACAGGCACAGTGTGGGCAGCCTTCAGACTTAGAGAAAACAGTACTTTACCACTCTCCTGCCTTTTCCATGGTTATTCTATTGGAAAAGAACGAGTTTTGGACAACTACCTTTCATTCTTGCCAAACTCTTTGCAGACCCCCGTGCAAGCTTTAGAACAAGATTTTGGATGTTTTCTTTCCTGGCAGAGTTTCTCCTTGCAAGATATGGTGGAAAAGCTTTTTGCTGAGTGTAGAGCGGCAAGACACGCAGAAGACGCAGATACGCAGCTCTCCGAAGCTAAGTGCCGGTCCCGGGCTTCTTTCGGCACAAACCGCTCTCAGGAGCTCCCTGCGCTCGCCACAATGCTCTGTGTGCGAAGAAGCCGCTTCTTCGCCTCCGGGAGAATCGGCGAGCGGCAGCTTCCCAAAGGCGAAGATGCAAGCTGCAGCACACAGGCACAGTGTGGGCAGCCTTCAGACTTAGAGAAAACAGTACTTTACCACTCTCCTGCCTTTTCCATGCTTATTCTATTGGAAAAGAACGAGTTTTGGACAACTACCTTTCATTCTTGCCAAACTCTTTGCAGACCCCCGTGCAAGCTTTAGAACAAGATTTTGGATGTTTTCTTTCCTGGCAGAGTTTCTCCTTGCAAGATATGGTGGAAAAGCTTTTTGCTGAGTGTAGAGCGGCAAGACACGCAGAAGACGCAGATACGCAGCTCTCCGAAGCTAAGTGCCGGTCCCGGGCTTCTTTCGGCACAAACCGCTCTCAGGAGCTCCCTGCGCTCGCCACAATGCTCTGTGTGCGAAGAAGCCGCTTCTTCGCCTCCGGGAGAATCGGCGAGCGGCAGCTTCCCAAAGGCGAAGATGCAAGCTGCAGCACACAGGCACAGTGTGGGCAGCCTTCAGACTTAGAGAAAACAGTACTTTACCACTCTCCTGCCTTTTCCATGGTTATTCTATTGGAAAAGAACGAGTTTTGGACAACTACCTTTCATTCTTGCCAAACTCTTTGCAGACCCCCGTGCAAGCTTTAGAACAAGATTTTGGATGTTTTCTTTCCTGGCAGAGTTTCTCCTTGCAAATGATATAGGGTGGAAAAGCTTTTTGCTGAGTGTAGAGCGGCAAGACACGCAGAAGACGCAGATACGCAGCTCTCCGAAGCTAAGTGCCGGTCCCGGGCTTCTTTCGGCACAAACCGCTCTCAGGAGCTCCCTGCGCTCGC
The DNA here is from genome assembly GCF_037042795.1 of Molothrus aeneus. NCBI lineage: Eukaryota > Metazoa > Chordata > Aves > Passeriformes > Icteridae > Molothrus > Molothrus aeneus. The sequence goes on from NW_027098995.1 coordinate 15,501, forward strand.
CACAATGCTCTGTGTGCGAAGAAGCCGCTTCTTCGCCTCCGGGAGAATCGGCGAGCGGCAGCTTCCCAAAGGCGAAGATGCAAGCTGCAGCACACAGGCACAGTGTGGGCAGCCTTCAGACTTAGAGAAAACAGTACTTTACCACTCTCCTGCCTTTTCCATGGTTATTCTATTGGAAAAGAACGAGTTTTGGACAACTACCTTTCATTCTTGCCAAACTCTTTGCAGACCCCCCTGCAAGCTTTAGAACAAGATTTTGGATGTTTTCTTTCCTGGCAGAGTTTCTCCTTGCAAAATATGGTGGAAAAGCTTTTTGCTGAGTGTAGAGCGGCAAGACACGCAGAAGACGCAGATACGCAGCTCTCCGAAGCTAAGTGCCGGTCCCGGGCTTCTTTCGGCACAAACCGCTCTCAGGAGCTCCCTGCGCTCGCCACAATGCTCTGTGTGCGAAGAAGCCGCTTCTTCGCCTCCGGGAGAATCGGCGAGCGGCAGCTTCCCAAAGGCGAAGATGCAAGCTGCAGCACACAGGCACAGTGTGGGCAGCCTTCAGACTTAGAGAAAACAGTACTTTACCACTCTCCTGCCTTTTCCATGGTTATTCTATTGGAAAAGAACGAGTTTTGGACAACTACCTTTCATTCTTGCCAAACTCTTTGCAGACCCCCCGTGCAAGCTTTAGAACAAGATTTTGGATGTTTTCTTTCCTGGCAGAGTTTCTCCTTGCAAAATATGCTGGAAAAGCTTTTTGCTGAGTGTAGAGCGGCAAGACACGCAGAAGACGCAGATACGCAGCTCTCCGAAGCTAAGTGCCGGTCCCGGGCTTCTTTCGGCACAAACCGCTCTCAGGAGCTCCCTGCGCTCGCCACAATGCTCTGTGTGCGAAGAAGCCGCTTCTTCGCCTGCGGGAGAATCGGCGAGCGGCAGCTTCCCAAAGGCGAAGATGCAAGCTGCAGCACACAGGCACAGTGTGGGCAGCCTTCAGACTTAGAGAAAACAGTACTTTACCACTCTCCTGCCTTTTCCATGGTTATTCTATTGGAAAAGAACGAGTTTTGGACAACTACCTTTCATTCTTGCCAAACTCTTTGCAGACCCCCGTGCAAGCTTTAGAACAAGATTTTGGATGTTTTCTTTCCTGGCAGAGTTTCTCCTTGCAAGATATGGTGGAAAAGCTTTTTGCTGAGTGTAGAGCGGCAAGACACGCAGAAGACGCAGATACGCAGCTCTCCGAAGCTAAGTGCCGGTCCCGGGCTTCTTTCGGCACAAACCGCTCTCAGGAGCTCCCTGCGCTCGCCACAATGCTCTGTGTGCGAAGAAGCCGCTTCTTCGCCTCCGGGAGAATCGGCGAGCGGCAGCTTCCCAAAGGCGAAGATGCAAGCTGCAGCACACAGGCACAGTGTGGGCAGCCTTCAGACTTAGAGAAAACAGTACTTTACCACTCTCCTGCCTTTTCCATGGTTATTCTATTGGAAAAGAACGAGTTTTGGACAACTACCTTTCATTCTTGCCAAACTCTTTGCAGACCCCCCTGCAAGCTTTAGAACAAGATTTTGGATGTTTTCTTTCCTGGCAGAGTTTCTCCTTGCAAAATATGGTGGAAAAGCTTTTTGCTGAGTGTAGAGCGGCAAGACACGCAGAAGACGCAGATACGCAGCTCTCCGAAGCTAAGTGCCGGTCCCGGGCTTCTTTCGGCACAAACCGCTCTCAGGAGCTCCCTGCGCTCGCCACAATGCTCTGTGTGCGAAGAAGCCGCTTCTTCGCCTCCGGGAGAATCGGCGAGCGGCAGCTTCCCAAAGGCGAAGATGCAAGCTGCAGCACACAGGCACAGTGTGGGCAGCCTTCAGACTTAGAGAAAACAGTACTTTACCACTCTCCTGCCTTTTCCATGGTTATTCTATTGGAAAAGAACGAGTTTTGGACAACTACCTTTCATTCTTGCCCAAACTCTTTGCAGACCCCCCTGCAAGCTTTAGAACAAGATTTTGGATGTTTTCTTTCCTGGCAGAGTTTCTCCTTGCAAAATATGGTGGAAAAGCTTTTTGCTGAGTGTAGAGCGGCAAGACACGCAGAAGACGCAGATACGCAGCTCTCCGAAGCTAAGTGCCGGTCCCGGGCTTCTTTCGGCACAAACCGCTCTCAGGAGCTCCCTGCGCTCGCCACAATGCTCTGTGTGCGAAGAAGCCGCTTCTTCGCCTCCGGGAGAATCGGCGAGCGGCAGCTTCCCAAAGGCGAAGATGCAAGCTGCAGCACACAGGCACAGTGTGGGCAGCCTTCAGACTTAGAGAAAACAGTACTTTACCACTCTCCTGCCTTTTCCATGGTTATTCTATTGGAAAAGAACGAGTTTTGGACAACTACCTTTCATTCTTGCCAAACTCTTTGCAGACCCCCGTGCAAGCTTTAGAACAAGATTTTGGATGTTTTCTTTCCTGGCAGAGTTTCTCCTTGCAAGATATGGTGGAAAAGCTTTTTGCTGAGTGTAGAGCGGCAAGACACGCAGAAGACGCAGATACGCAGCTCTCCGAAGCTAAGTGCCGGTCCCGGGCTTCTTTCGGCACAAACCGCTCTCAGGAGCTCCCTGCGCTCGCCACAATGCTCTGTGTGCGAAGAAGCCGCTTCTTCGCCTCCGGGAGAATCGGCGAGCGGCAGCTTCCCAAAGGCGAAGATGCAAGCTGCAGCACACAGGCACAGTGTGGGCAGCCTTCAGACTTAGAGAAAACAGTACTTTACCACTCTCCTGCCTTTTCCATGGTTATTCTATTGGAAAAGAACGAGTTTTGGACAACTACCTTTCATTCTTGCCAAACTCTTTGCAGACCCCCCTGCAAGCTTTAGAACAAGATTTTGGATGTTTTCTTTCCTGGCAGAGTTTCTCCTTGCAAGATATGGTGGAAAAGCTTTTTGCTGAGTGTAGAGCGGCAAGACACGCAGAAGACGCAGATACGCAGCTCTCCGAAGCTAAGTGCCGGTCCCGGGCTTCTTTCGGCACAAACCGCTCTCAGGAGCTCCCTGCGCTCGCCACAATGCTCTGTGTGCGAAGAAGCCGCTTCTTCGCCTCCGGGAGAATCGGCGAGCGGCAGCTTCCCAAAGGCGAAGATGCAAGCTGCAGCACACAGGCACAGTGTGGGCAGCCTTCAGACTTAGAGAAAACAGTACTTTACCACTCTCCTGCCTTTTCCATGGTTATTCTATTGGAAAAGAACGAGTTTTGGACAACTACCTTTCATTCTTGCCAAACTCTTTGCAGACCCCCGTGCAAGCTTTAGAACAAGATTTTGGATGTTTTCTTTCCTGGCAGAGTTTCTCCTTGCAAAATATGGTGGAAAAGCTTTTTGCTGAGTGTAGAGCGGCAAGACACGCAGAAGACGCAGATACGCAGCTCTCCGAAGCTAAGTGCCGGTCCCGGGCTTCTTTCGGCACAAACCGCTCTCAGGAGCTCCCTGCGCTCGCCACAATGCTCTGTGTGCGAAGAAGCCGCTTCTTCGCCTCCGGGAGAATCGGCGAGCGGCAGCTTCCCAAAGGCGAAGATGCAAGCTGCAGCACACAGGCACAGTGTGGGCAGCCTTCAGACTTAGAGAAAACAGTACTTTACCACTCTCCTGCCTTTTCCATGGTTATTCTATTGGAAAAGAACGAGTTTTGGACAACTACCTTTCATTCTTGCCAAACTCTTTGCAGACCCCCGTGCAAGCTTTAGAACAAGATTTTGGATGTTTTCTTTCCTGGCAGAGTTTCTCCTTGCAAGATATGGTGGAAAAGCTTTTTGCTGAGTGTAGAGCGGCAAGACACGCAGAAGACGCAGATACGCAGCTCTCCGAAGCTAAGTGCCGGTCCCGGGCTTCTTTCGGCACAAACCGCTCTCAGGAGCTCCCTGCGCTCGCCACAATGCTCTGTGTGCGAAGAAGCCGCTTCTTCGCCTCCGGGAGAATCGGCGAGCGGCAGCTTCCCAAAGGCGAAGATGCAAGCTGCAGCACGCAGGCACAGTGTGGGCAGCCTTCAGACTTAGAGAAAACAGTACTTTACCACTCTCCTGCCTTTTCCATGGTTATTCTATTGGAAAAGAACGAGTTTTGGACAACTACCTTTCATTCTTGCCAAACTCTTTGCAGACCCCCGTGCAAGCTTTAGAACAAGATTTTGGATGTTTTCTTTCCTGGCAGAGTTTCTCCTTGCAAGATATGGTGGAAAAGCTTTTTGCTGAGTGTAGAGCGGCAAGACACGCAGAAGACGCAGATACGCAGCTCTCCGAAGCTAAGTGCCGGTCCCGGGCTTCTTTCGGCACAAACCGCTCTCAGGAGCTCCCTGCGCTCGCCACAATGCTCTGTGTGCGAAGAAGCCGCTTCTTCGCCTCCGGGAGAATCGGCGAGCGGCAGCTTCCCAAAGGCGAAGATGCAAGCTGCAGCACACAGGCACAGTGTGGGCAGCCTTCAGACTTAGAGAAAACAGTACTTTACCACTCTCCTGCCTTTTCCATGGTTATTCTATTGGAAAAGAACGAGTTTTGGACAACTACCTTTCATTCTTGCCAAACTCTTTGCAGACCCCCGTGCAAGCTTTAGAACAAGATTTTGGATGTTTTCTTTCCTGGCAGAGTTTCTCCTTGCAAGATATGGTGGAAAAGCTTTTTGCTGAGTGTAGAGCGGCAAGACACGCAGAAGACGCAGATACGCAGCTCTCCGAAGCTAAGTGCCGGTCCCGGGCTTCTTTCGGCACAAACCGCTCTCAGGAGCTCCCTGCGCTCGCCACAATGCTCTGTGTGCGAAGAAGCCGCTTCTTCGCCTCCGGGAGAATCGGCGAGCGGCAGCTTCCCAAAGGCGAAGATGCAAGCTGCAGCACACAGGCACAGTGTGGGCAGCCTTCAGACTTAGAGAAAACAGTACTTTACCACTCTCCTGCCTTTTCCATGGTTATTCTATTGGAAAAGAACGAGTTTTGGACAACTACCTTTCATTCTTGCCAAACTCTTTGCAGACCCCCGTGCAAGCTTTAGAACAAGATTTTGGATGTTTTCTTTCCTGGCAGAGTTTCTCCTTGCAAGATATGGTGGAAAAGCTTTTTGCTGAGTGTAGAGCGGCAAGACACGCAGAAGACGCAGATACGCAGCTCTCCGAAGCTAAGTGCCGGTCCCGGGCTTCTTTCGGCACAAACCGCTCTCAGGAGCTCCCTGCGCTCGCCACAATGCTCTGTGTGCGAAGAAGCCGCTTCTTCGCCTCCGGGAGAATCGGCGAGCGGCAGCTTCCCAAAGGCGAAGATGCAAGCTGCAGCACACAGGCACAGTGTGGGCAGCCTTCAGACTTAGAGAAAACAGTACTTTACCACTCTCCTGCCTTTTCCATGGTTTTCTATTGGAAAAGAACGAGTTTTGGACAACTACCTTTCATTCTTGCCAAACTCTTTGCAGACCCCCGTGCAAGCTTTAGAACAAGATTTTGGATGTTTTCTTTCCTGGCAGAGTTTCTCCTTGCAAGATATGGTGGAAAAGCTTTTTGCTGAGTGTAGAGCGGCAAGACACGCAGAAGACGCAGATACGCAGCTCTCCGAAGCTAAGTGCCGGTCCCGGGCTTCTTTCGGCACAAACCGCTCTCAGGAGCTCCCTGCGCTCGCCACAATGCTCTGTGTGCGAAGAAGCCGCTTCTTCGCCTCCGGGAGAATCGGCGAGCGGCAGCTTCCCAAAGGCGAAGATGCAAGCTGCAGCACACAGGCACAGTGTGGGCAGCCTTCAGACTTAGAGAAAACAGTACTTTACCACTCTCCTGCCTTTTCCATGGTTATTCTATTGGAAAAGAACGAGTTTTGGACAACTACCTTTCATTCTTGCCAAACTCTTTGCAGACCCCCGTGCAAGCTTTAGAACAAGATTTTGGATGTTTTCTTTCCTGGCAGAGTTTCTCCTTGCAAGATATGGTGGAAAAGCTTTTTGCTGAGTGTAGAGCGGCAAGACACGCAGAAGACGCAGATACGCAGCTCTCCGAAGCTAAGTGCCGGTCCCGGGCTTCTTTCGGCACAAACCGCTCTCAGGAGCTCCCTGCGCTCGCCACAATGCTCTGTGTGCGAAGAAGCCGCTTCTTCGCCTCCGGGAGAATCGGCGAGCGGCAGCTTCCCAAAGGCGAAGATGCAAGCTGCAGCACACAGGCACAGTGTGGGCAGCCTTCAGACTTAGAGAAAACAGTACTTTACCACTCTCCTGCCTTTTCCATGGTTATTCTATTGGAAAAGAACGAGTTTTGGACAACTACCTTTCATTCTTGCCAAACTCTTTGCAGACCCCCGTGCAAGCTTTAGAACAAGATTTTGGATGTTTTCTTTCCTGGCAGAGTTTCTCCTTGCAAGATATGGTGGAAAAGCTTTTTGCTGAGTGTAGAGCGGCAAGACACGCAGAAGACGCAGATACGCAGCTCTCCGAAGCTAAGTGCCGGTCCCGGGCTTCTTTCGGCACAAACCGCTCTCAGGAGCTCCCTGCGCTCGCCACAATGCTCTGTGTGCGAAGAAGCCGCTTCTTCGCCTCCGGGAGAATCGGCGAGCGGCAGCTTCCCAAAGGCGAAGATGCAAGCTGCAGCACACAGGCACAGTGTGGGCAGCCTTCAGACTTAGAGAAAACAGTACTTTACCACTCTCCTGCCTTTTCCATGGTTATTCTATTGGAAAAGAACGAGTTTTGGACAACTACCTTTCATTCTTGCCAAACTCTTTGCAGACCCCCGTGCAAGCTTTAGAACAAGATTTTGGATGTTTTCTTTCCTGGCAGAGTTTCTCCTTGCAAGATATGGTGGAAAAGCTTTTTGCTGAGTGTAGAGCGGCAAGACACGCAGAAGACGCAGATACGCAGCTCTCCGAAGCTAAGTGCCGGTCCCGGGCTTCTTTCGGCACAAACCGCTCTCAGGAGCTCCCTGCGCTCGCCACAATGCTCTGTGTGCGAAGAAGCCGCTTCTTCGCCTCCGGGAGAATCGGCGAGCGGCAGCTTCCCAAAGGCGAAGATGCAAGCTGCAGCACACAGGCACAGTGTGGGCAGCCTTCAGACTTAGAGAAAACAGTACTTTACCACTCTCCTGCCTTTTCCATGGTTATTCTATTGGAAAAGAACGAGTTTTGGACAACTACCTTTCATTCTTGCCAAACTCTTTGCAGACCCCCGTGCAAGCTTTAGAACAAGATTTTGGATGTTTTCTTTCCTGGCAGAGTTTCTCCTTGCAAGATATGGTGGAAAAGCTTTTTGCTGAGTGTAGAGCGGCAAGACACGCAGAAGACGCAGATACGCAGCTCTCCGAAGCTAAGTGCCGGTCCCGGGCTTCTTTCGGCACAAACCGCTCTCAGGAGCTCCCTGCGCTCGCCACAATGCTCTGTGTGCGAAGAAGCCGCTTCTTCGCCTCCGGGAGAATCGGCGAGCGGCAGCTTCCCAAAGGCGAAGATGCAAGCTGCAGCACACAGGCACAGTGTGGGCAGCCTTCAGACTTAGAGAAAACAGTACTTTACCACTCTCCTGCCTTTTCCATGGTTATTCTATTGGAAAAGAACGAGTTTTGGACAACTACCTTTCATTCTTGCCAAACTCTTTGCAGACCCCCGTGCAAGCTTTAGAACAAGATTTTGGATGTTTTCTTTCCTGGCAGAGTTTCTCCTTGCAAGATATGGTGGAAAAGCTTTTTGCTGAGTGTAGAGCGGCAAGACACGCAGAAGACGCAGATACGCAGCTCTCCGAAGCTAAGTGCCGGTCCCGGGCTTCTTTCGGCACAAACCGCTCTCAGGAGCTCCCTGCGCTCGCCACAATGCTCTGTGTGCGAAGAAGCCGCTTCTTCGCCTCCGGGAGAATCGGCGAGCGGCAGCTTCCCAAAGGCGAAGATGCAAGCTGCAGCACACAGGCACAGTGTGGGCAGCCTTCAGACTTAGAGAAAACAGTACTTTACCACTCTCCTGCCTTTTCCATGGTTATTCTATTGGAAAAGAACGAGTTTTGGACAACTACCTTTCATTCTTGCCAAACTCTTTGCAGACCCCCGTGCAAGCTTTAGAACAAGATTTTGGATGTTTTCTTTCCTGGCAGAGTTTCTCCTTGCAAGATATGGTGGAAAAGCTTTTTGCTGAGTGTAGAGCGGCAAGACACGCAGAAGACGCAGATACGCAGCTCTCCGAAGCTAAGTGCCGGTCCCGGGCTTCTTTCGGCACAAACCGCTCTCAGGAGCTCCCTGCGCTCGCCACAATGCTCTGTGTGCGAAGAAGCCGCTTCTTCGCCTCCGGGAGAATCGGCGAGCGGCAGCTTCCCAAAGGCGAAGATGCAAGCTGCAGCACACAGGCACAGTGTGGGCAGCCTTCAGACTTAGAGAAAACAGTACTTTACCACTCTCCTGCCTTTTCCATGGTTATTCTATTGGAAAAGAACGAGTTTTGGACAACTACCTTTCATTCTTGCCAAACTCTTTGCAGACCCCCGTGCAAGCTTTAGAACAAGATTTTGGATGTTTTCTTTCCTGGCAGAGTTTCTCCTTGCAAGATATGGTGGAAAAGCTTTTTGCTGAGTGTAGAGCGGCAAGACACGCAGAAGACGCAGATACGCAGCTCTCCGAAGCTAAGTGCCGGTCCCGGGCTTCTTTCGGCACAAACCGCTCTCAGGAGCTCCCTGCGCTCGCCACAATGCTCTGTGTGCGAAGAAGCCGCTTCTTCGCCTCCGGGAGAATCGGCGAGCGGCAGCTTCCCAAAGGCGAAGATGCAAGCTGCAGCACACAGGCACAGTGTGGGCAGCCTTCAGACTTAGAGAAAACAGTACTTTACCACTCTCCTGCCTTTTCCATGGTTATTCTATTGGAAAAGAACGAGTTTTGGACAACTACCTTTCATTCTTGCCAAACTCTTTGCAGACCCCCGTGCAAGCTTTAGAACAAGATTTTGGATGTTTTCTTTCCTGGCAGAGTTTCTCCTTGCAAGATATGGTGGAAAAGCTTTTTGCTGAGTGTAGAGCGGCAAGACACGCAGAAGACGCAGATACGCAGCTCTCCGAAGCTAAGTGCCGGTCCCGGGCTTCTTTCGGCACAAACCGCTCTCAGGAGCTCCCTGCGCTCGCCACAATGCTCTGTGTGCGAAGAAGCCGCTTCTTCGCCTCCGGGAGAATCCGGCAGCTTCCCAAAGGCGAAGATGCAAGCTGCAGCACGCAGGCACAGTGTGGGCAGCCTTCAGACTTAGAGAAAACAGTACTTTACCACTCTCCTGCCTTTTCCATGGTTATTCTATTGGAAAAGAACGAGTTTTGGACAACTACCTTTCATTCTTGCCAAACTCTTTGCAGACCCCCGTGCAAGCTTTAGAACAAGATTTTGGATGTTTTCTTTCCTGGCAGAGTTTCTCCTTGCAAGATATGGTGGAAAAGCTTTTTGCTGAGTGTAGAGCGGCAAGACACGCAGAAGACGCAGATACGCAGCTCTCCGAAGCTAAGTGCCGGTCCCGGGCTTCTTTCGGCACAAACCGCTCTCAGGAGCTCCCTGCGCTCGCCACAATGCTCTGTGTGCGAAGAAGCCGCTTCTTCGCCTCCGGGAGAAACGGCGAGCGGCAGCTTCCCAAAGGCGAAGATGCAAGCTGCAGCACACAGGCACAGTGTTGGGCAGCCTTCAGACTTAGAGAAAACAGTACTTTACCACTCTCCTGCCTTTTCCATGGTTATTCTATTGGAAAAGAACGAGTTTTGGACAACTACCTTTCATTCTTGCCAAACTCTTTGCAGACCCCCGTGCAAGCTTTAGAAGAAGATTTTGGATGTTTTCTTTCCTGGCAGAGTTTCTCCTTGCAAGATATGGTGGAAAAGCTTTTTGCTGAGTGTAGAGCGGCAAGACACGCAGAAGACGCAGATACGCAGCTCTCCGAAGCTAAGTGCCGGTCCCGGGCTTCTTTCGGCACAAACCGCTCTCAGGAGCTCCCTGCGCTCGCCACAATGCTCTGTGTGCGAAGAAGCCGCTTCTTCGCCTCCGGGAGAATCGGCGAGCGGCAGCTTCCCAAAGGCGAAGATGCAAGCTGCAGCACACAGGCACAGTGTGGGCAGCCTTCAGACTTAGAGAAAACAGTACTTTACCACTCTCCTGCCTTTTCCATGGTTATTCTATTGGAAAAGAACGAGTTTTGGACAACTACCTTTCATTCTTGCCAAACTCTTTGCAGACCCCCGTGCAAGCTTTAGAACAAGATTTTGGATGTTTTCTTTCCTGGCAGAGTTTCTCCTTGCAAGATATGGTGGAAAAGCTTTTTGCTGAGTGTAGAGCGGCAAGACACGCAGAAGACGCAGATACGCAGCTCTCCGAAGCTAAGTGCCGGTCCCGGGCTTCTTTCGGCACAAACCGCTCTCAGGAGCTCCCTGCGCTCGCCACAATGCTCTGTGTGCGAAGAAGCCGCTTCTTCGCCTCCTGGAGAATCGGCGAGCGGCAGCTTCCCAAAGGCGAAGATGCAAGCTGCAGCACACAGGCACAGTGTGGGCAGCCTTCAGACTTAGAGAAAACAGTACTTTACCACTCTCCTGCCTTTTCCATGGTTATTCTATTGGAAAAGAACGAGTTTTGGACAACTACCTTTCATTCTTGCCAAACTCTTTGCAGACCCCCGTGCAAGCTTTAGAACAAGATTTTGGATGTTTTCTTTCCTGGCAGAGTTTCTCCTTGCAAGATATGGTGGAAAAGCTTTTGGCTGAGTGTAGAGCGGCAAGACACGCAGAAGACGCAGATACGCAGCTCTCCGAAGCTAAGTGCCGGTCCCGGGCTTCTTTCGGCACAAACCGCTCTCAGGAGCTCCCTGCGCTCGCCACAATGCTCTGTGTGCGAAGAAGCCGCTTCTTCGCCTCCGGGAGAATCGGCGAGCGGCAGCTTCCCAAAGGCGAAGATGCAAGCTGCAGCACGCAGGCACAGTGTGGGCAGCCTTCAGACTTAGAGAAAACAGTACTTTACCACTCTCCTGCCTTTTCCATGGTTATTCTATTGGAAAAGAACGAGTTTTGGACAACTACCTTTCATTCTTGCCAAACTCTTTGCAGACCCCCGTGCAAGCTTTAGAAGAAGATTTTGGATGTTTTCTTTCCTGGCAGAGTTTCTCCTTGCAAGATATGGTGGAAAAGCTTTTTGCTGAGTGTAGAGCGGCAAGACACGCAGAAGACGCAGATACGCAGCTCTCCGAAGCTAAGTGCCGGTCCCGGGCTTCTTTCGGCACAAACCGCTCTCAGGAGCTCCCTGCGCTCGCCACAATGCTCTGTGTGCGAAGAAGCCGCTTCTTCGCCTGCGGGAGAATCGGCGAGCGGCAGCTTCCCAAAGGCGAAGATGCAAGCTGCAGCACACAGGCACAGTGTGGGCAGCCTTCAGACTTAGAGAAAACAGTACTTTACCACTCTCCTGCCTTTTCCATGGTTATTCTATTGGAAAAGAACGAGTTTTGGACAACTACCTTTCATTCTTGCCAAACTCTTTGCAGACCCCCGTGCAAGCTTTAGAAGAAGATTTTGGATGTTTTCTTTCCTGGCAGAGTTTCTCCTTGCAAGATATGGTGGAAAAGCTTTTTGCTGAGTGTAGAGCGGCAAGACACGCAGAAGACGCAGATACGCAGCTCTCCGAAGCTAAGTGCCGGTCCCGGGCTTCTTTCGGCACAAACCGCTCTCAGGAGCTCCCTGCGCTCGCCACAATGCTCTGTGTGCGAAGAAGCCGCTTCTTCGCCTCCGGGAGAATCGGCGAGCGGCAGCTTCCCAAAGGCGAAGATGCAAGCTGCAGCACGCAGGCACAGTGTGGGCAGCCTTCAGACTTAGAGAAAACAGTACTTTACCACTCTCCTGCCTTTTCCATGGTTATTCTATTGGAAAAGAACGAGTTTTGGACAACTACCTTTCATTCTTGCCAAACTCTTTGCAGACCCCCGTGCAAGCTTTAGAACAAGATTTTGGATGTTTTCTTTCCTGGCAGAGTTTCTCCTTGCAAGATATGGTGGAAAAGCTTTTTGCTGAGTGTAGAGCGGCAAGACACGCAGAAGACGCAGATACGCAGCTCTCCGAAGCTAAGTGCCGGTCCCGGGCTTCTTTCGGCACAAACCGCTCTCAGGAGCTCCCTGCGCTCGCCACAATGCTCTGTGTGCGAAGAAGCCGCTTCTTCGCCTCCGGGAGAATCGGCGAGCGGCAGCTTCCCAAAGGCGAAGATGCAAGCTGCAGCACGCAGGCACAGTGTGGGCAGCCTTCAGACTTAGAGAAAACAGTACTTTACCACTCTCCTGCCTTTTCCATGGTTATTCTATTGGAAAAGAACGAGTTTTGGACAACTACCTTTCATTCTTGCCAAACTCTTTGCAGACCCCCGTGCAAGCTTTAGAAGAAGATTTTGGATGTTTTCTTTCCTGGCAGAGTTTCTCCTTGCAAGATATGGTGGAAAAGCTTTTTGCTGAGTGTAGAGCGGCAAGACACGCAGAAGACGCAGATACGCAGCTCTCCGAAGCTAAGTGCCGGTCCCGGGCTTCTTTCGGCACAAACCGCTCTCAGGAGCTCCCTGCGCTCGCCACAATGCTCTGTGTGCGAAGAAGCCGCTTCTTCGCCTCCGGGAGAATCGGCGAGCGGCAGCTTCCCAAAGGCGAAGATGCAAGCTGCAGCACGCAGGCACAGTGTGGGCAGCCTTCAGACTTAGAGAAAACAGTACTTTACCACTCTCCTGCCTTTTTCATGGTTATTCTATTGGAAAAGAACGAGTTTTGGACAACGACCTTTCATTCTTGCCAAACTCTTTGCAGACCCCCGTGCAAGCTTTAGAACAAGATTTTGGATGTTTTCTTTCCTGGCAGAGTTTCTCCTTGCAAGATATGGTGGAAAAGCTTTTTGCTGAGTGTAGAGCGGCAAGACACGCAGAAGACGCAGATACGCAGCTCTCCGAAGCTAAGTGCCGGTCCCGGGCTTCTTTCGGCACAAACCGCTCTCAGGAGCTCCCTGCGCTCGCCACAATGCTCTGTGTGCGAAGAAGCCGCTTCTTCGCCTCCGGGAGAATCGGCGAGCGGCAGCTTCCCAAAGGCGAAGATGCAAGCTGCAGCACACAGGCACAGTGTGGGCAGCCTTCAGACTTCGAGAAAACAGTACTTTACCACTCTCCTGCCTTTTCCATGGTTATTCTATTGGAAAAGAACGAGTTTTGGACAACTACCTTTCATTCTTGCCAAACTCTTTGCAGACCCCCGTGCAAGCTTTAGAACAAGATTTTGGATGTTTTCTTTCCTGGCAGAGTTTCTCCTTGCAAGATATGGTGGAAAAGCTTTTTGCTGAGTGTAGAGCGGCAAGACACGCAGAAGACGCAGATACGCAGCTCTCCGAAGCTAAGTGCCGGTCCCGGGCTTCTTTCGGCACAAACCGCTCTCAGGAGCTCCCTGCGCTCGCCACAATGCTCTGTGTGCGAAGAAGCCGCTTCTTCGCCTCCGGGAGAATCGGCGAGCGGCAGCTTCCCAAAGGCGAAGATGCAAGCTGCAGCACGCAGGCACAGTGTGGGCAGCCTTCAGACTTAGAGAAAACAGTACTTTACCACTCTCCTGCCTTTTCCATGGTTATTCTATTGGAAAAGAACGAGTTTTGGACAACTACCTTTCATTCTTGCCAAACTCTTTGCAGACCCCCGTGCAAGCTTTAGAACAAGATTTTGGATGTTTTCTTTCCTGGCAGAGTTTCTCCTTGCAAGATATGGTGGAAAAGCTTTTTGCTGAGTGTAGAGCGGCAAGACACGCAGAAGACGCAGATACGCAGCTCTCCGAAGCTAAGTGCCGGTCCCGGGCTTCTTTCGGCACAAACCGCTCTCAGGAGCTCCCTGCGCTCGCCACAATGCTCTGTGTGCGAAGAAGCCGCTTCTTCGCCTCCGGGAGAATCGGCGAGCGGCAGCTTCCCAAAGGCGAAGATGCAAGCTGCAGCACGCAGGCACAGTGTGGGCAGCCTTCAGACTTAGAGAAAACAGTACTTTACCACTCTCCTGCCTTTTTCATGGTTATTCTATTGGAAAAGAACGAGTTTTGGACAACGACCTTTCATTCTTGCCAAACTCTTTGCAGACCCCCGTGCAAGCTTTAGAACAAGATTTTGGATGTTTTCTTTCCTGGCAGAGTTTCTCCTTGCAAGATATGGTGGAAAAGCTTTTTGCTGAGTGTAGAGCGGCAAGACACGCAGAAGACGCAGATACGCAGCTCTCCGAAGCTAAGTGCCGGTCCCGGGCTTCTTTCGGCACAAACCGCTCTCAGGAGCTCCCTGCGCTCGCCACAATGCTCTGTGTGCGAAGAAGCCGCTTCTTCGCCTCCGGGAGAATCGGCGAGCGGCAGCTTCCCAAAGGCGAAGATGCAAGCTGCAGCACACAGGCACAGTGTGGGCAGCCTTCAGACTTAGAGAAAACAGTACTTTACCACTCTCCTGCCTTTTCCATGGTTATTCTATTGGAAAAGAACGAGTTTTGGACAACTACCTTTCATTCTTGCCAAACTCTTTGCAGACCCCCGTGCAAGCTTTAGAACAAGATTTTGGATGTTTTCTTTCCTGGCAGAGTTTCTCCTTGCAAGATATGGTGGAAAAGCTTTTTGCTGAGTGTAGAGCGGCAAGACACGCAGAAGACGCAGATACGCAGCTCTCCGAAGCTAAGTGCCGGTCCCGGGCTTCTTTCGGCACAAACCGCTCTCAGGAGCTCCCTGCGCTCGCCACAATGCTCTGTGTGCGAAGAAGCCGCTTCTTCGCCTCCGGGAGAATCGGCGAGCGGCAGCTTCCCAAAGGCGAAGATGCAAGCTGCAGCACGCAGGCACAGTGTGGGCAGCCTTCAGACTTAGAGAAAACAGTACTTTACCACTCTCCTGCCTTTTCCATGGTTATTCTATTGGAAAAGAACGAGTTTTGGACAACTACCTTTCATTCTTGCCAAACTCTTTGCAGACCCCCGTGCAAGCTTTAGAAGAAGATTTTGGATGTTTTCTTTCCTGGCAGAGTTTCTCCTTGCAAGATATGGTGGAAAAGCTTTTTGCTGAGTGTAGAGCGGCAAGACACGCAGAAGACGCAGATACGCAGCTCTCCGAAGCTAAGTGCCGGTCCCGGGCTTCTTTCGGCACAAACCGCTCTCAGGAGCTCCCTGCGCTCGCCACAATGCTCTGTGTGCGAAGAAGCCGCTTCTTCGCCTCCGGGAGAATCGGCGAGCGGCAGCTTCCCAAAGGCGAAGATGCAAGCTGCAGCACGCAGGCACAGTGTGGGCAGCCTTCAGACTTAGAGAAAACAGTACTTTACCACTCTCCTGCCTTTTCCATGGTTATTCTATTGGAAAAGAACGAGTTTTGGACAACTACCTTTCATTCTTGCCAAACTCTTTGCAGACCCCCGTGCAAGCTTTAGAACAAGATTTTGGATGTTTTCTTTCCTGGCAGAGTTTCTCCTTGCAAGATATGGTGGAAAAGCTTTTTGCTGAGTGTAGAGCGGCAAGACACGCAGAAGACGCAGATACGCAGCTCTCCGAAGCTAAGTGCCGGTCCCGGGCTTCTTTCGGCACAAACCGCTCTCAGGAGCTCCCTGCGCTCGCCACAATGCTCTGTGTGCGAAGAAGCCGCTTCTTCGCCTTTGGGAGAATCGGCGAGCGGCAGCTTCCCAAAGGCGAAGATGCAAGCTGCAGCACACAGGCACAGTGTGGGCAGCCTTCAGACTTAGAGAAAACAGTACTTTACCACTCTCCTGCCTTTTCCATGGTTATTCTATTGGAAAAGAACGAGTTTTGGACAACTACCTTTCATTCTTGCCAAACTCTTTGCAGACCCCCGTGCAAGCTTTAGAACAAGATTTTGGATGTTTTCTTTCCTGGCAGAGTTTCTCCTTGCAAGATATGGTGGAAAAGCTTTTTGCTGAGTGTAGAGCGGCAAGACACGCAGAAGACGCAGATACGCAGCTCTCCGAAGCTAAGTGCCGGTCCCGGGCTTCTTTCGGCACAAACCGCTCTCAGGAGCTCCCTGCGCTCGCCACAATGCTCTGTGTGCGAAGAAGCCGCTTCTTCGCCTCCGGGAGAATCGGCGAGCGGCAGCTTCCCAAAGGCGAAGATGCAAGCTGCAGCACACAGGCACAGTGTGGGCAGCCTTCAGACTTAGAGAAAACAGTACTTTACCACTCTCCTGCCTTTTCCATGGTTATTCTATTGGAAAAGAACGAGTTTTGGACAACTACCTTTCATTCTTGCCAAACTCTTTGCAGACCCCCGTGCAAGCTTTAGAAGAAGATTTTGGATGTTTTCTTTCCTGGCAGAGTTTCTCCTTGCAAGATATGGTGGAAAAGCTTTTTGCTGAGTGTAGAGCGGCAAGACACGCAGAAGACGCAGATACGCAGCTCTCCGAAGCTAAGTGCCGGTGCCGGGCTTCTTTCGGCACAAACCGCTCTCAGGAGCTCCCTGCGCTCGCCACAATGCTCTGTGTGCGAAGAAGCCGCTTCTTCGCCTCCGGGAGAATCGGCGAGCGGCAGCTTCCCAAAGGCGAAGATGCAAGCTGCAGCACGCAGGCACAGTGTGGGCAGCCTTCAGACTTAGAGAAAACAGTACTTTACCACTCTCCTGCCTTTTCCATGGTTATTCTATTGGAAAAGAACGAGTTTTGGACAACTACCTTTCATTCTTGCCAAACGCTTTGCAGACCCCCGTGCAAGCTTTAGAACAAGATTTTGGATGTTTTCTTTCCTGGCAGAGTTTCTCCTTGCAAGATATGGTGGAAAAGCTTTTTGCTGAGTGTAGAGCGGCAAGACACGCAGAAGACGCAGATACGCAGCTCTCCGAAGCTAAGTGCCGGTCCCGGGCTTCTTTCGGCACAAACCGCTCTCAGGAGCTCCCTGCGCTCGCCACAATGCTCTGTGTGCGAAGAAGCCGCTTCTTCGCCTCCGGGAGAATCGGCGAGCGGCAGCTTCCCAAAGGCGAAGATGCAAGCTGCACCACACAGGCACAGTGTGGGCAGCCTTCAGACTTAGAGAAAACAGTACTTTACCACTCTCCTGCCTTTTCCATGGTTATTCTATTGGAAAAGAACGAGTTTTGGACAACTACCTTTCATTCTTGCCAAACTCTTTGCAGACCCCCGTGCAAGCTTTAGAACAAGATTTTGGATGTTTTCTTTCCTGGCAGAGTTTCTCCTTGCAAGATATGGTGGAAAAGCTTTTTGCTGAGTGTAGAGCGGCAAGACACGCAGAAGACGCAGATACGCAGCTCTCCGAAGCTAAGTGCCGGTCCCGGGCTTCTTTCGGCACAAACCGCTCTCAGGAGCTCCCTGCGCTCGCCACAATGCTCTGTGTGCGAAGAAGCCGCTTCTTCGCCTCCTGGAGAATCGGCGAGCGGCAGCTTCCCAAAGGCGAAGATGCAAGCTGCAGCACACAGGCACAGTGTGGGCAGCCTTCAGACTTAGAGAAAACAGTACTTTACCACTCTCCTGCCTTTTCCATGGTTATTCTATTGGAAAAGAAGGAGTTTTGGACAACTACCTTTCATTCTTGCCAAACTCTTTGCAGACCCCCGTGCAAGCTTTAGAAGAAGATTTTGGATGTTTTCTTTCCTGGCAGAGTTTCTCCTTGCAAGATATGGTGGAAAAGCTTTTTGCTGAGTGTAGAGCGGCAAGACACGCAGAAGACGCAGATACGCAGCTCTCCGAAGCTAAGTGCCGGTCCCGGGCTTCTTTCGGCACAAACCGCTCTCAGGAGCTCCCTGCGCTCGCCACAATGCTCTGTGTGCGAAGAAGCCGCTTCTTCGCCTCCTGGAGAATCGGCGAGCGGCAGCTTCCCAAAGGCGAAGATGCAAGCTGCAGCACACAGGCACAGTGTGGGCAGCCTTCAGACTTAGAGAAAACAGTACTTTACCACTCTCCTGCCTTTTCCATGGTTATTCTATTGGAAAAGAACGAGTTTTGGACAACTACCTTTCATTCTTGCCAAACTCTTTGCAGACCCCCGTGCAAGCTTTAGAACAAGATTTTGGATGTTTTCTTTCCTGGCAGAGTTTCTCCTTGCAAGATATGGTGGAAAAGCTTTTTGCTGAGTGTAGAGCGGCAAGACACGCAGAAGACGCAGATACGCAGCTCTCCGAAGCTAAGTGCCGGTGCCGGGCTTCTTTCGGCACAAACCGCTCTCAGGAGCTCCCTGCGCTCGCCACAATGCTCTGTGTGCGAAGAAGCCGCTTCTTCGCCTCCTGGAGAATCGGCGAGCGGCAGCTTCCCAAAGGCGAAGATGCAAGCTGCAGCACACAGGCACAGTGTGGGCAGCCTTCAGACTTAGAGAAAACAGTACTTTACCACTCTCCTGCCTTTTCCATGGTTATTCTATTGGAAAAGAACGAGTTTTGGACAACTACCTTTCATTCTTGCCAAACGCTTTGCAGACCCCCGTGCAAGCTTTAGAACAAGATTTTGGATGTTTTCTTTCCTGGCAGAGTTTCTCCTTGCAAGATATGGTGGAAAAGCTTTTGGCTGAGTGTAGAGCGGCAAGACACGCAGAAGACGCAGATACGCAGCTCTCCGAAGCTAAGTGCCGGTCCCGGGCTTCTTTCGGCACAAACCGCTCTCAGGAGCTCCCTGCGCTCGCCACAATGCTGTGTGTGCGAAGAAGCCGCTTCTTCGCCTCCGGGAGAATCGGCGAGCGGCAGCTTCCCAAAGGCGAAGATGCAAGCTGCAGCACGCAGGCACAGTGTGGGCAGCCTTCAGACTTAGAGAAAACAGTACTTTACCACTCTCCTGCCTTTTCCATGGTTATTCTATTGGAAAAGAACGAGTTTTGGACAACTACCTTTCATTCTTGCCAAACTCTTTGCAGACCCCCGTGCAAGCTTTAGAAGAAGATTTTGGATGTTTTCTTTCCTGGCAGAGTTTCTCCTTGCAAGATATGGTGGAAAAGCTTTTTGCTGAGTGTAGAGCGGCAAGACACGCAGAAGACGCAGATACGCAGCTCTCCGAAGCTAAGTGCCGGTCCCGGGCTTCTTTCGGCACAAACCGCTCTCAGGAGCTCCCTGCGCTCGCCACAATGCTCTGTGTGCGAAGAAGCCGCTTCTTCGCCTCCGGGAGAATCGGCGAGCGGCAGCTTCCCAAAGGCGAAGATGCAAGCTGCAGCACACAGGCACAGTGTGGGCAGCCTTCTACCACTCTCCTGCCTTTTCCATGGTTATTCTATTGGAAAAGAACGAGTTTTGGACAACTACCTTTCATTCTTGCCAAACTCTTTGCAGACCCCCGTGCAAGCTTTAGAACAAGATTTTGGATGTTTTCTTTCCTGGCAGAGTTTCTCCTTGCAAGATATGGTGGAAAAGCTTTTTGCTGAGTGTAGAGCGGCAAGACACGCAGAAGACGCAGATACGCAGCTCTCCGAAGCTAAGTGCCGGTCCCGGGCTTCTTTCGGCACAAACCGCTCTCAGGAGCTCCCTGCGCTCGCCACAATGCTCTGTGTGCGAAGAAGCCGCTTCTTCGCCTCCGGGAGAATCGGCGAGCGGCAGCTTCCCAAAGGCGAAGATGCAAGCTGCAGCACGCAGGCACAGTGTGGGCAGCCTTCAGACTTAGAGAAAACAGTACTTTACCACTCTCCTGCCTTTTTCATGGTTATTCTATTGGAAAAGAACGAGTTTTGGACAACTACCTTTCATTCTTGCCAAACTCTTTGCAGACCTGCGTGCAAGCTTTAGAACAAGATTTTGGATGTTTTCTTTCCTGGCAGAGTTTCTCCTTGCAAGATATGGTGGAAAAGCTTTTTGCTGAGTGTAGAGCGGCAAGACACGCAGAAGACGCAGATACGCAGCTCTCCGAAGCTAAGTGCCGGTCCCGGGCTTCTTTCGGCACAAACCGCTCTCAGGAGCTCCCTGCGCTCGCCACAATGCTCTGTGTGCGAAGAAGCCGCTTCTTCGCCTCCGGGAGAATCGGCGAGCGGCAGCTTCCCAAAGGCGAAGATGCAAGCTGCAGCACACAGGCACAGTGTGGGCAGCCTTCAGACTTCGAGAAAACAGTACTTTACCACTCTCCTGCCTTTTCCATGGTTATTCTATTGGAAAAGAACGAGTTTTGGACAACTACCTTTCATTCTTGCCAAACTCTTTGCAGACCCCCGTGCAAGCTTTAGAACAAGATTTTGGATGTTTTCTTTCCTGGCAGAGTTTCTCCTTGCAAGATATGGTGGAAAAGCTTTTTGCTGAGTGTAGAGCGGCAAGACACGCAGAAGACGCAGATACGCAGCTCTCCGAAGCTAAGTGCCGGTCCCGGGCTTCTTTCGGCACAAACCGCTCTCAGGAGCTCCCTGCGCTCGCCACAATGCTCTGTGTGCGAAGAAGCCGCTTCTTCGCCTCCGGGAGAATCGGCGAGCGGCAGCTTCCCAAAGGCGAAGATGCAAGCTGCAGCACGCAGGCACAGTGTGGGCAGCCTTCAGACTTAGAGAAAACAGTACTTTACCACTCTCCTGCCTTTTCCATGGTTATTCTATTGGAAAAGAACGAGTTTTGGACAACTACCTTTCATTCTTGCCAAACGCTTTGCAGACCCCCTTGCAAGCTTTAGAAGAAGATTTTGGATGTTTTCTTTCCTGGCAGAGTTTCTCCTTGCAAGATATGGTGGAAAAGCTTTTTGCTGAGTGTAGAGCGGCAAGACACGCAGAAGACGCAGATACGCAGCTCTCCGAAGCTAAGTGCCGGTCCCGGGCTTCTTTCGGCACAAACCGCTCTCAGGAGCTCCCTGCGCTCGCCACAATGCTCTGTGTGCGAAGAAGCCGCTTCTTCGCCTCCGGGAGAATCGGCGAGCGGCAGCTTCCCAAAGGCGAAGATGCAAGCTGCAGCACACAGGCACAGTGTGGGCAGCCTTCAGACTTCGAGAAAACAGTACTTTACCACTCTCCTGCCTTTTCCATGGTTATTCTATTGGAAAAGAACGAGTTTTGGACAACTACCTTTCATTCTTGCCAAACTCTTTGCAGACCCCCGTGCAAGCTTTAGAACAAGATTTTGGATGTTTTCTTTCCTGGCAGAGTTTCTCCTTGCAAGATATGGTGGAAAAGCTTTTTACTGAGTGTAGAGCGGCAAGACAGGCAGAAGACGCAGATACGCAGCTCTCCGAAGCTAAGTGCCGGTCCCGGGCTTCTTTCGGCACAAACCGCTCTCAGGAGCTCCCTGCGCTCGCCACAATGCTCTGTGTGCGAAGAAGCCGCTTCTTCGCCTCCGGGAGAATCGGCGAGCGGCAGCTTCCCAAAGGCGAAGATGCAAGCTGCAGCACACAGGCACAGTGTGGGCAGCCTTCAGACTTCGAGAAAACAGTACTTTACCACTCTCCTGCCTTTTCCATGGTTATTCTATTGGAAAAGAACGAGTTTTGGACAACTACCTTTCATTCTTGCCAAACTCTTTGCAGACCCCCGTGCAAGCTTTAGAACAAGATTTTGGATGTTTTCTTTCCTGGCAGAGTTTCTCCTTGCAAGATATGGTGGAAAAGCTTTTTGCTGAGTGTAGAGCGGCAAGACACGCAGAAGACGCAGATACGCAGCTCTCCGAAGCTAAGTGCCGGTCCCGGGCTTCTTTCGGCACAAACCGCTCTCAGGAGCTCCCTGCGCTCGCCACAATGCTCTGTGTGCGAAGAAGCCGCTTCTTCGCCTCCGGGAGAATCGGCGAGCGGCAGCTTCCCAAAGGCGAAGATGCAAGCTGCAGCACGCAGGCACAGTGTGGGCAGCCTTCAGACTTAGAGAAAACAGTACTTTACCACTCTCCTGCCTTTTCCATGGTTATTCTATTGGAAAAGAACGAGTTTTGGACAACTACCTTTCATTCTTGCCAAACGCTTTGCAGACCCCCGTGCAAGCTTTAGAACAAGATTTTGGATGTTTTCTTTCCTGGCAGAGTTTCTCCTTGCAAGATATGGTGGAAAAGCTTTTTGCTGAGTGTAGAGCGGCAAGACACGCAGAAGACGCAGATACGCAGCTCTCCGAAGCTAAGTGCCGGTCCCGGGCTTCTTTCGGCACAAACCGCTCTCAGGAGCTCCCTGCGCTCGCCACAATGCTCTGTGTGCGAAGAAGCCGCTTCTTCGCCTCCGGGAGAATCGGCGAGCGGCAGCTTCCCAAAGGCGAAGATGCAAGCTGCAGCACACAGGCACAGTGTGGGCAGCCTTCAGACTTAGAGAAAACAGTACTTTACCACTCTCCTGCCTTTTCCATGGTTATTCTATTGGAAAAGAACGAGTTTTGGACAACTACCTTTCATTCTTGCCAAACTCTTTGCAGACCCCCGTGCAAGCTTTAGAACAAGATTTTGGATGTTTTCTTTCCTGGCAGAGTTTCTCCTTGCAAGATATGGTGGAAAAGCTTTTTACTGAGTGTAGAGCGGCAAGACACGCAGAAGACGCAGATACGCAGCTCTCCGAAGCTAAGTGCCGGTCCCGGGCTTCTTTCGGCACAAACCGCTCTCAGGAGCTCCCTGCGCTCGCCACAATGCTCTGTGTGCGAAGAAGCCGCTTCTTCGCCTCCGGGAGAATCGGCGAGCGGCAGCTTCCCAAAGGCGAAGATGCAAGCTGCAGCACACAGGCACAGTGTGGGCAGCCTTCAGACTTCGAGAAAACAGTACTTTACCACTCTCCTGCCTTTTCCATGGTTATTCTATTGGAAAAGAACGAGTTTTGGACAACTACCTTTCATTCTTGCCAAACTCTTTGCAGACCCCCGTGCAAGCTTTAGAACAAGATTTTGGATGTTTTCTTTCCTGGCAGAGTTTCTCCTTGCAAGATATGGTGGAAAAGCTTTTTGCTGAGTGTAGAGCGGCAAGACACGCAGAAGACGCAGATACGCAGCTCTCCGAAGCTAAGTGCCGGTCCCGGGCTTCTTTCGGCACAAACCGCTCTCAGGAGCTCCCTGCGCTCGCCACAATGCTCTGTGTGCGAAGAAGCCGCTTCTTCGCCTCCGGGAGAATCGGCGAGCGGCAGCTTCCCAAAGGCGAAGATGCAAGCTGCAGCACGCAGGCACAGTGTGGGCAGCCTTCAGACTTAGAGAAAACAGTACTTTACCACTCTCCTGCCTTTTCCATGGTTATTCTATTGGAAAAGAACGAGTTTTGGACAACTACCTTTCATTCTTGCCAAACGCTTTGCAGACCCCCGTGCAAGCTTTAGAACAAGATTTTGGATGTTTTCTTTCCTGGCAGAGTTTCTCCTTGCAAGATATGGTGGAAAAGCTTTTTGCTGAGTGTAGAGCGGCAAGACACGCAGAAGACGCAGATACGCAGCTCTCCGAAGCTAAGTGCCGGTCCCGGGCTTCTTTCGGCACAAACCGCTCTCAGGAGCTCCCTGCGCTCGCCACAATGCTCTGTGTGCGAAGAAGCCGCTTCTTCGCCTCCGGGAGAATCGGCGAGCGGCAGCTTCCCAAAGGCGAAGATGCAAGCTGCAGCACGCAGGCACAGTGTGGGCAGCCTTCAGACTTAGAGAAAACAGTACTTTACCACTCTCCTGCCTTTTCCATGGTTATTCTATTGGAAAAGAACGAGTTTTGGACAACTACCTTTCATTCTTGCCAAACGCTTTGCAGACCCCCGTGCAAGCTTTAGAACAAGATTTTGGATGTTTTCTTTCCTGGCAGAGTTTCTCCTTGCAAGATATGGTGGAAAAGCTTTTTGCTGAGTGTAGAGCGGCAAGACACGCAGAAGACGCAGATACGCAGCTCTCCGAAGCTAAGTGCCGGTCCCGGGCTTCTTTCGGCACAAACCGCTCTCAGGAGCTCCCTGCGCTCGCCACAATGCTCTGTGTGCGAAGAAGCCGCTTCTTCGCCTCCGGGAGAATCGGCGAGCGGCAGCTTCCCAAAGGCGAAGATGCAAGCTGCACCACACAGGCACAGTGTGGGCAGCCTTCAGACTTAGAGAAAACAGTACTTTACCACTCTCCTGCCTTTTCCATGGTTATTCTATTGGAAAAGAACGAGTTTTGGACAACTACCTTTCATTCTTGCCAAACTCTTTGCAGACCCCCGTGCAAGCTTTAGAACAAGATTTTGGATGTTTTCTTTCCTGGCAGAGTTTCTCCTTGCAAGATATGGTGGAAAAGCTTTTTGCTGAGTGTAGAGCGGCAAGACACGCAGAAGACGCAGATACGCAGCTCTCCGAAGCTAAGTGCCGGTCCCGGGCTTCTTTCGGCACAAACCGCTCTCAGGAGCTCCCTGCGCTCGCCACAATGCTCTGTGTGCGAAGAAGCCGCTTCTTCGCCTCCTGGAGAATCGGCGAGCGGCAGCTTCCCAAAGGCGAAGATGCAAGCTGCAGCACACAGGCACAGTGTGGGCAGCCTTCAGACTTAGAGAAAACAGTACTTTACCACTCTCCTGCCTTTTCCATGGTTATTCTATTGGAAAAGAACGAGTTTTGGACAACTACCTTTCATTCTTGCCAAACTCTTTGCAGACCCCCGTGCAAGCTTTAGAACAAGATTTTGGATGTTTTCTTTCCTGGCAGAGTTTCTCCTTGCAAGATATGGTGGAAAAGCTTTTTACTGAGTGTAGAGCGGCAAGACACGCAGAAGACGCAGATACGCAGCTCTCCGAAGCTAAGTGCCGGTCCCGGGCTTCTTTCGGCACAAACCGCTCTCAGGAGCTCCCTGCGCTCGCCACAATGCTCTGTGTGCGAAGAAGCCGCTTCTTCGCCTCCGGGAGAATCGGCGAGCGGCAGCTTCCCAAAGGCGAAGATGCAAGCTGCAGCACGCAGGCACAGTGTGGGCAGCCTTCAGACTTCGAGAAAACAGTACTTTACCACTCTCCTGCCTTTTCCATGGTTATTCTATTGGAAAAGAACGAGTTTTGGACAACTACCTTTCATTCTTGCCAAACTCTTTGCAGACCCCCGTGCAAGCTTTAGAAGAAGATTTTGGATGTTTTCTTTCCTGGCAGAGTTTCTCCTTGCAAGATATGGTGGAAAAGCTTTTTGCTGAGTGTAGAGCGGCAAGACACGCAGAAGACGCAGATACGCAGCTCTCCGAAGCTAAGTGCCGGTCCCGGGCTTCTTTCGGCACAAACCGCTCTCAGGAGCTCCCTGCGCTCGCCACAATGCTCTGTGTGCGAAGAAGCCGCTTCTTCGCCTCCGGGAGAATCGGCGAGCGGCAGCTTCCCAAAGGCGAAGATGCAAGCTGCAGCACACAGGCACAGTGTGGGCAGCCTTCAGACTTAGAGAAAACAGTACTTTACCACTCTCCTGCCTTTTCCATGGTTATTCTATTGGAAAAGAACGAGTTTTGGACAACTACCTTTCATTCTTGCCAAACTCTTTGCAGACCCCCGTGCAAGCTTTAGAAGAAGATTTTGGATGTTTTCTTTCCTGGCAGAGTTTCTCCTTGCAAGATATGGTGGAAAAGCTTTTTGCTGAGTGTAGAGCGGCAAGACACGCAGAAGACGCAGATACGCAGCTCTCCGAAGCTAAGTGCCGGTCCCGGGCTTCTTTCGGCACAAACTGCTCTCAGGAGCTCCCTGCGCTCGCCACAATGCTCTGTGTGCGAAGAAGCCGCTTCTTCGCCTCCGGGAGAATCGGCGAGCGGCAGCTTCCCAAAGGCGAAGATGCAAGCTGCAGCACACAGGCACAGTGTGGGCAGCCTTCAGACTTCGAGAAAACAGTACTTTACCACTCTCCTGCCTTTTCCATGGTTATTCTATTGGAAAAGAACGAGTTTTGGACAACTACCTTTCATTCTTGCCAAACTCTTTGCAGACCCCCGTGCAAGCTTTAGAACAAGATTTTGGATGTTTTCTTTCCTGGCAGAGTTTCTCCTTGCAAGATATGGTGGAAAAGCTTTTTGCTGAGTGTAGAGCGGCAAGACACGCAGAAGACGCAGATACGCAGCTCTCCGAAGCTAAGTGCCGGTCCCGGGCTTCTTTCGGCACAAACCGCTCTCAGGAGCTCCCTGCGCTCGCCACAATGCTCTGTGTGCGAAGAAGCCGCTTCTTCGCCTCCGGGAGAATCGGCGAGCAGCAGCTTCCCAAAGGCGAAGATGCAAGCTGCAGCACGCAGGCACAGTGTGGGCAGCCTTCAGACTTAGAGAAAACAGTACTTTACCACTCTCCTGCCTTTTCCATGGTTATTCTATTGGAAAAGAACGAGTTTTGGACAACTACCTTTCATTCTTGCCAAACGCTTTGCAGACCCCCTTGCAAGCTTTAGAAGAAGATTTTGGATGTTTTCTTTCCTGGCAGAGTTTCTCCTTGCAAGATATGGTGGAAAAGCTTTTTGCTGAGTGTAGAGCGGCAAGACACGCAGAAGACGCAGATACGCAGCTCTCCGAAGCTAAGTGCCGGTCCCGGGCTTCTTTCGGCACAAACCGCTCTCAGGAGCTCCCTGCGCTCGCCACAATGCTCTGTGTGCGAAGAAGCCGCTTCTTCGCCTCCGGGAGAATCGGCGAGCGGCAGCTTCCCAAAGGCGAAGATGCAAGCTGCACCACACAGGCACAGTGTGGGCAGCCTTCAGACTTAGAGAAAACAGTACTTTACCACTCTCCTGCCTTTTCCATGGTTATTCTATTGGAAAAGAACGAGTTTTGGACAACTACCTTTCATTCTTGCCAAACTCTTTGCAGACCCCCGTGCAAGCTTTAGAACAAGATTTTGGATGTTTTCTTTCCTGGCAGAGTTTCTCCTTGCAAGATATGGTGGAAAAGCTTTTTGCTGAGTGTAGAGCGGCAAGACACGCAGAAGACGCAGATACGCAGCTCTCCGAAGCTAAGTGCCGGTCCCGGGCTTCTTTCGGCACAAACCGCTCTCAGGAGCTCCCTGCGCTCGCCACAATGCTCTGTGTGCGAAGAAGCCGCTTCTTCGCCTCCTGGAGAATCGGCGAGCGGCAGCTTCCCAAAGGCGAAGATGCAAGCTGCAGCACACAGGCACAGTGTGGGCAGCCTTCAGACTTAGAGAAAACAGTACTTTACCACTCTCCTGCCTTTTCCATGGTTATTCTATTGGAAAAGAACGAGTTTTGGACAACTACCTTTCATTCTTGCCAAACTCTTTGCAGACCCCCGTGCAAGCTTTAGAACAAGATTTTGGATGTTTTCTTTCCTGGCAGAGTTTCTCCTTGCAAGATATGGTGGAAAAGCTTTTTACTGAGTGTAGAGCGGCAAGACACGCAGAAGACGCAGATACGCAGCTCTCCGAAGCTAAGTGCCGGTCCCGGGCTTCTTTCGGCACAAACCGCTCTCAGGAGCTCCCTGCGCTCGCCACAATGCTCTGTGTGCGAAGAAGCCGCTTCTTCGCCTCCGGGAGAATCGGCGAGCGGCAGCTTCCCAAAGGCGAAGATGCAAGCTGCAGCACGCAGGCACAGTGTGGGCAGCCTTCAGACTTAGAGAAAACAGTACTTTACCACTCTCCTGCCTTTTCCATGGTTATTCTATTGGAAAAGAACGAGTTTTGGACAACTACCTTTCATTCTTGCCAAACTCTTTGCAGACCCCCGTGCAAGCTTTAGAAGAAGATTTTGGATGTTTTCTTTCCTGGCAGAGTTTCTCCTTGCAAGATATGGTGGAAAAGCTTTTTGCTGAGTGTAGAGCGGCAAGACACGCAGAAGACGCAGATACGCAGCTCTCCGAAGCTAAGTGCCGGTCCCGGGCTTCTTTCGGCACAAACCGCTCTCAGGAGCTCCCTGCGCTCGCCACAATGCTCTGTGTGCGAAGAAGCCGCTTCTTCGCCTCCGGGAGAATCGGCGAGCGGCAGCTTCCCAAAGGCGAAGATGCAAGCTGCAGCACACAGGCACAGTGTGGGCAGCCTTCAGACTTAGAGAAAACAGTACTTTACCACTCTCCTGCCTTTTCCATGGTTATTCTATTGGAAAAGAACGAGTTTTGGACAACTACCTTTCATTCTTGCCAAACTCTTTGCAGACCCCCGTGCAAGCTTTAGAAGAAGATTTTGGATGTTTTCTTTCCTGGCAGAGTTTCTCCTTGCAAGATATGGTGGAAAAGCTTTTTGCTGAGTGTAGAGCGGCAAGACACGCAGAAGACGCAGATACGCAGCTCTCCGAAGCTAAGTGCCGGTCCCGGGCTTCTTTCGGCACAAACTGCTCTCAGGAGCTCCCTGCGCTCGCCACAATGCTCTGTGTGCGAAGAAGCCGCTTCTTCGCCTCCGGGAGAATCGGCGAGCGGCAGCTTCCCAAAGGCGAAGATGCAAGCTGCAGCACACAGGCACAGTGTGGGCAGCCTTCAGACTTAGAGAAAACAGTACTTTACCACTCTCCTGCCTTTTCCATGGTTATTCTATTGGAAAAGAACGAGTTTTGGACAACTACCTTTCATTCTTGCCAAACTCTTTGCAGACCCCCGTGCAAGCTTTAGAAGAAGATTTTGGATGTTTTCTTTCCTGGCAGAGTTTCTCCTTGCAAGATATGGTGGAAAAGCTTTTTGCTGAGTGTAGAGCGGCAAGACACGCAGAAGACGCAGATACGCAGCTCTCCGAAGCTAAGTGCCGGTCCCGGGCTTCTTTCGGCACAAACCGCTCTCAGGAGCTCCCTGCGCTCGCCACAATGCTCTGTGTGCGAAGAAGCCGCTTCTTCGCCTCCGGGAGAATCGGCGAGCGGCAGCTTCCCAAAGGCGAAGATGCAAGCTGCAGCACGCAGGCACAGTGTGGGCAGCCTTCAGACTTAGAGAAAACAGTACTTTACCACTCTCCTGCCTTTTCCATGGTTATTCTATTGGAAAAGAACGAGTTTTGGACAACTACCTTTCATTCTTGCCAAACTCTTTGCAGACCCCCGTGCAAGCTTTAGAACAAGATTTTGGATGTTTTCTTTCCTGGCAGAGTTTCTCCTTGCAAGATATGGTGGAAAAGCTTTTTGCTGAGTGTAGAGCGGCAAGACACGCAGAAGACGCAGATACGCAGCTCTCCGAAGCTAAGTGCCGGTCCCGGGCTTCTTTCGGCACAAACCGCTCTCAGGAGCTCCCTGCGCTCGCCACAATGCTCTGTGTGCGAAGAAGCCGCTTCTTCGCCTCCGGGAGAATCGGCGAGCGGCAGCTTCCCAAAGGCGAAGATGCAAGCTGCAGCACGCAGGCACAGTGTGGGCAGCATTCAGACTTAGAGAAAACAGTACTTTACCACTCTCCTGCCTTTTCCATGGTTATTCTATTGGAAAAGAACGAGTTTTGGACAACTACCTTTCATTCTTGCCAAACGCTTTGCAGACCCCCTTGCAAGCTTTAGAACAAGATTTTGGATGTTTTCTTTCCTGGCAGAGTTTCTCCTTGCAAGATATGGTGGAAAAGCTTTTTGCTGAGTGTAGAGCGGCAAGACACGCAGAAGACGCAGATACGCAGCTCTCCGAAGCTAAGTGCCGGTCCCGGGCTTCTTTCGGCACAAACCGCTCTCAGGAGCTCCCTGCGCTCGCCACAATGCTCTGTGTGCGAAGAAGCCGCTTCTTCGCCTCCGGGAGAATCGGCGAGCGGCAGCTTCCCAAAGGCGAAGATGCAAGCTGCAGCACGCAGGCACAGTGTGGGCAGCCTTCAGACTTAGAGAAAACAGTACTTTACCACTCTCCTGCCTTTTCCATGGTTATTCTATTGGAAAAGAACGAGTTTTGGACAACTACCTTTCATTCTTGCCAAACTCTTTGCAGACCCCCGTGCAAGCTTTAGAACAAGATTTTGGATGTTTTCTTTCCTGGCAGAGTTTCTCCTTGCAAGATATGGTGGAAAAGCTTTTTGCTGAGTGTAGAGCGGCAAGACACGCAGAAGACGCAGATACGCAGCTCTCCGAAGCTAAGTGCCGGTCCCGGGCTTCTTTCGGCACAAACCGCTCTCAGGAGCTCCCTGCGCTCGCCACAATGCTCTGTGTGCGAAGAAGCCGCTTCTTCGCCTCCGGGAGAATCGGCGAGCGGCAGCTTCCCAAAGGCGAAGATGCAAGCTGCAGCACACAGGCACAGTGTGGGCAGCCTTCAGACTTAGAGAAAACAGTTCTTTACCACTCTCCTGCCTTTTCCATGGTTATTCTATTGGAAAAGAACGAGTTTTGGACAACTACCTTTCATTCTTGCCAAACTCTTTGCAGACCCCCGTGCAAGCTTTAGAACAAGATTTTGGATGTTTTCTTTCCTGGCAGAGTTTCTCCTTGCAAGATATGGTGGAAAAGCTTTTTGCTGAGTGTAGAGCGGCAAGACACGCAGAAGACGCAGATACGCAGCTCTCCGAAGCTAAGTGCCGGTGCCGGGCTTCTTTCGGCACAAACCGCTCTCAGGAGCTCCCTGCGCTCGCCACAATGCTCTGTGTGCGAAGAAGCCGCTTCTTCGCCTCCGGGAGAATCGGCGAGCGGCAGCTTCCCAAAGGCGAAGATGCAAGCTGCAGCACACAGGCACAGTGTGGGCAGCCTTCAGACTTAGAGAAAACAGTACTTTACCACTCTCCTGCCTTTTTCATGGTTATTCTATTGGAAAAGAACGAGTTTTGGACAACTACCTTTCATTCTTGCCAAACTCTTTGCAGACCCCCGTGCAAGCTTTAGAACAAGATTTTGGATGTTTTCTTTCCTGGCAGAGTTTCTCCTTGCAAGATATGGTGGAAAAGCTTTTTGCTGAGTGTAGAGCGGCAAGACACGCAGAAGACGCAGATACGCAGCTCTCCGAAGCTAAGTGCCGGTCCCGGGCTTCTTTCGGCACAAACCGCTCTCAGGAGCTCCCTGCGCTCGCCACAATGCTCTGTGTGCGAAGAAGCCGCTTCTTCGCCTCCGGGAGAATCGGCGAGCGGCAGCTTCCCAAAGGCGAAGATGCAAGCTGCAGCACACAGGCACAGTGTGGGCAGCCTTCAGACTTCGAGAAAACAGTACTTTACCACTCTCCTGCCTTTTCCATGGTTATTCTATTGGAAAAGAACGAGTTTTGGACAACTACCTTTCATTCTTGCCAAACTCTTTGCAGACCCCCGTGCAAGCTTTAGAACAAGATTTTGGATGTTTTCTTTCCTGGCAGAGTTTCTCCTTGCAAGATATGGTGGAAAAGCTTTTTGCTGAGTGTAGAGCGGCAAGACACGCAGAAGACGCAGATACGCAGCTCTCCGAAGCTAAGTGCCGGTCCCGGGCTTCTTTCGGCACAAACCGCTCTCAGGAGCTCCCTGCGCTCACCACAATGCTCTGTGTGCGAAGAAGCCGCTTCTTCGCCTCAGGGAGAATCGGCGAGCGGCAGCTTCCCAAAGGCGAAGATGCAAGCTGCAGCACGCAGGCACAGTGTGGGCAGCATTCAGACTTAGAGAAAACAGTACTTTACCACTCTCCTGCCTTTTCCATGGTTATTCTATTGGAAAAGAACGAGTTTTGGACAACTACCTTTCATTCTTGCCAAACGCTTTGCAGACCCCCTTGCAAGCTTTAGAACAAGATTTTGGATGTTTTCTTTCCTGGCAGAGTTTCTCCTTGCAAGATATGGTGGAAAAGCTTTTTGCTGAGTGTAGAGCGGCAAGACACGCAGAAGACGCAGATACGCAGCTCTCCGAAGCTAAGTGCCGGTCCCGGGCTTCTT
Organism: Molothrus aeneus; assembly: GCF_037042795.1. NCBI lineage: Eukaryota > Metazoa > Chordata > Aves > Passeriformes > Icteridae > Molothrus > Molothrus aeneus. Next base: position 46,901 of record NW_027098995.1, read on the forward strand.
TCGGCACAAACCGCTCTCAGGAGCTCCCTGCGCTCGCCACAATGCTCTGTGTGCGAAGAAGCCGCTTCTTCGCCTCCGGGAGAATCGGCGAGCGGCAGCTTCCCAAAGGCGAAGATGCAAGCTGCAGCACGCAGGCACAGTGTGGGCAGCCTTCAGACTTAGAGAAAACAGTACTTTACCACTCTCCTGCCTTTTCCATGGTTATTCTATTGGAAAAGAACGAGTTTTGGACAACTACCTTTCATTCTTGCCAAACTCTTTGCAGACCCCCGTGCAAGCTTTAGAAGAAGATTTTGGATGTTTTCTTTCCTGGCAGAGTTTCTCCTTGCAAGATATGGTGGAAAAGCTTTTTGCTGAGTGTAGAGCGGCAAGACACGCAGAAGACGCAGATACGCAGCTCTCCGAAGCTAAGTGCCGGTCCCGGGCTTCTTTCGGCACAAACCGCTCTCAGGAGCTCCCTGCGCTCGCCACAATGCTCTGTGTGCGAAGAAGCCGCTTCTTCGCCTCCGGGAGAATCGGCGAGCGGCAGCTTCCCAAAGGCGAAGATGCAAGCTGCAGCACGCAGGCACAGTGTGGGCAGCCTTCAGACTTAGAGAAAACAGTACTTTACCACTCTCCTGCCTTTTCCATGGTTATTCTATTGGAAAAGAACGAGTTTTGGACAACTACCTTTCATTCTTGCCAAACGCTTTGCAGACCCCCTTGCAAGCTTTAGAAGAAGATTTTGGATGTTTTCTTTCCTGGCAGAGTTTCTCCTTGCAAGATATGGTGGAAAAGCTTTTTGCTGAGTGTAGAGCGGCAAGACACGCAGAAGACGCAGATACGCAGCTCTCCGAAGCTAAGTGCCGGTCCCGGGCTTCTTTCGGCACAAACCGCTCTCAGGAGCTCCCTGCGCTCGCCACAATGCTCTGTGTGCGAAGAAGCCGCTTCTTCGCCTCCGGGAGAATCGGCGAGCGGCAGCTTCCCAAAGGCGAAGATGCAAGCTGCAGCACACAGGCACAGTGTGGGCAGCCTTCAGACTTCGAGAAAACAGTACTTTACCACTCTCCTGCCTTTTCCATGGTTATTCTATTGGAAAAGAACGAGTTTTGGACAACTACCTTTCATTCTTGCCAAACTCTTTGCAGACCCCCGTGCAAGCTTTAGAACAAGATTTTGGATGTTTTCTTTCCTGGCAGAGTTTCTCCTTGCAAGATATGGTGGAAAAGCTTTTTGCTGAGTGTAGAGCGGCAAGACACGCAGAAGACGCAGATACGCAGCTCTCCGAAGCTAAGTGCCGGTCCCGGGCTTCTTTCGGCACAAACCGCTCTCAGGAGCTCCCTGCGCTCGCCACAATGCTGTGTGTGCGAAGAAGCCGCTTCTTCGCCTCCGGGAGAATCGGCGAGCGGCAGCTTCCCAAAGGCGAAGATGCAAGCTGCACCACACAGGCACAGTGTGGGCAGCCTTCAGACTTCGAGAAAACAGTACTTTACCACTCTCCTGCCTTTTCCATGGTTATTCTATTGGAAAAGAACGAGTTTTGGACAACTACCTTTCATTCTTGCCAAACTCTTTGCAGACCCCCGTGCAAGCTTTAGAACAAGATTTTGGATGTTTTCTTTCCTGGCAGAGTTTCTCCTTGCAAGATATGGTGGAAAAGCTTTTTGCTGAGTGTAGAGCGGCAAGACACGCAGAAGACGCAGATACGCAGCTCTCCGAAGCTAAGTGCCGGTCCCGGGCTTCTTTCGGCACAAACCGCTCTCAGGAGCTCCCTGCGCTCGCCACAATGCTCTGTGTGCGAAGAAGCCGCTTCTTCGCCTCCGGGAGAATCGGCGAGCGGCAGCTTCCCAAAGGCGAAGATGCAAGCTGCAGCACACAGGCACAGTGTGGGCAGCCTTCAGACTTAGAGAAAACAGTACTTTACCACTCTCCTGCCTTTTCCATGGTTATTCTATTGGAAAAGAACGAGTTTTGGACAACTACCTTTCATTCTTGCCAAACTCTTTGCAGACCCCCGTGCAAGCTTTAGAAGAAGATTTTGGATGTTTTCTTTCCTGGCAGAGTTTCTCCTTGCAAGATATGGTGGAAAAGCTTTTTGCTGAGTGTAGAGCGGCAAGACACGCAGAAGACGCAGATACGCAGCTCTCCGAAGCTAAGTGCCGGTCCCGGGCTTCTTTCGGCACAAACCGCTCTCAGGAGCTCCCTGCGCTCGCCACAATGCTCTGTGTGCGAAGAAGCCGCTTCTTCGCCTCCGGGAGAATCGGCGAGCGGCAGCTTCCCAAAGGCGAAGATGCAAGCTGCAGCACACAGGCACAGTGTGGGCAGCCTTCAGACTTAGAGAAAACAGTACTTTACCACTCTCCTGCCTTTTCCATGGTTATTCTATTGGAAAAGAACGAGTTTTGGACAACTACCTTTCATTCTTGCCAAACGCTTTGCAGACCCCCTTGCAAGCTTTAGAAGAAGATTTTGGATGTTTTCTTTCCTGGCAGAGTTTCTCCTTGCAAGATATGGTGGAAAAGCTTTTTGCTGAGTGTAGAGCGGCAAGACACGCAGAAGACGCAGATACGCAGCTCTCCGAAGCTAAGTGCCGGTCCCGGGCTTCTTTCGGCACAAACCGCTCTCAGGAGCTCCTGCGCTCGCCACAATGCTCTGTGTGCGAGAGGAAGCCGCTTCTTCGCCTCCGGGGAGAATCGGCGAGCGGCAGCTTCCAAGGCGAAGATGCAAGCTGCAGCACACAGGCACAGTGTGGGCAGCCTTCAGACTTAGAGAAAAGAGTACTTTACCACTCTCCTGCCTTTTCCATGGTTATTCTATTGGAAAAGAACGAGTTTTGGACAACTACCTTTCATTCTTGCCAAACTCTTTGCAGACCCCCGTGCAAGCTTTAGATTTTGGATGTTTTCTTTCCTGGCAGAGTTTCTCCTTGCAAGATATGGTGGAAAAGCTTTTTGCTGAGTGTAGAGCGGCAAGACACGCAGAAGACGCAGATACGCAGCTCTCCGAAGCTAAGTGCCGGTCCCGGGCTTCTTTCGGCACAAACCGCTCTCAGGAGCTCCCTGCGCTCGCCACAATGCTCTGTGTGCGAAGAAGCCGCTTCTTCGCCTCCGGGAGAATCGGCGAGCGGCAGCTTCCCAAAGGCGAAGATGCAAGCTGCAGCACGCAGGCACAGTGTGGGCAGCCTTCAGACTTAGAGAAAACAGTACTTTACCACTCTCCTGCCTTTTCCATGGTTATTCTATTGGAAAAGAACGAGTTTTGGACAACTACCTTTCATTCTTGCCAAACTCTTTGCAGACCCCCGTGCAAGCTTTAGAACAAGATTTTGGATGTTTTCTTTCCTGGCAGAGTTTCTCCTTGCAAGATATGGTGGAAAAGCTTTTTGCTGAGTGTAGAGCGGCAAGACACGCAGAAGACGCAGATACGCAGCTCTCCGAAGCTAAGTGCCGGTCCCGGGCTTCTTTCGGCACAAACCGCTCTCAGGAGCTCCCTGCGCTCGCCACAATGCTCTGTGTGCGAAGAAGCCGCTTCTTCGCCTCCGGGAGAATCGGCGAGCGGCAGCTTCCCAAAGGCGAAGATGCAAGCTGCAGCACACAGGCACAGTGTGGGCAGCCTTCAGACTTCGAGAAAACAGTACTTTACCACTCTCCTGCCTTTTCCATGGTTATTCTATTGGAAAAGAACGAGTTTTGGACAACTACCTTTCATTCTTGCCAAACTCTTTGCAGACCCCCGTGCAAGCTTTAGAACAAGATTTTGGATGTTTTCTTTCCTGGCAGAGTTTCTCCTTGCAAGATATGGTGGAAAAGCTTTTTGCTGAGTGTAGAGCGGCAAGACACGCAGAAGACGCAGATACGCAGCTCTCCGAAGCTAAGTGCCGGTCCCGGGCTTCTTTCGGCACAAACCGCTCTCAGGAGCTCCCTGCGCTCGCCACAATGCTCTGTGTGCGAAGAAGCCGCTTCTTCGCCTCCGGGAGAATCGGCGAGCGGCAGCTTCCCAAAGGCGAAGATGCAAGCTGCAGCACGCAGGCACAGTGTGGGCAGCCTTCAGACTTAGAGAAAACAGTTTTACCACTCTCCTGCCTTTTCCATGGTTATTCTATTGGAAAAGAACGAGTTTTGGACAACTACCTTTCATTCTTGCCAAACTCTTTGCAGACCCCGTGCAAGCTTTAGAACAAGATTTTGGATGTTTTCTTTCCTGGCAGAGTTTCTCCTTGCAAGATATGGTGGAAAAGCTTTTTGCTGAGTGTAGAGCGGCAAGACACGCAGAAGACGCAGATACGCAGCTCTCCGAAGCTAAGTGCCGGTCCCGGGCTTCTTTCGGCACAAACCGCTCTCAGGAGCTCCCTGCGCTCGCCACAATGCTCTGTGTGCGAAGAAGCCGCTTCTTCGCCTCCGGGAGAATCGGCGAGCGGCAGCTTCCCAAAGGCGAAGATGCAAGCTGCAGCACGCAGGCACAGTGTGGGCAGCCTTCAGACTTAGAGAAAACAGTACTTTACCACTCTCCTGCCTTTTCATGGTTATTCTATTGGAAAAGAACGAGTTTTGGACAACTACCTTTCATTCTTGCCAAACGCTTTGCAGACCCCCTTGCAAGCTTTAGAAGAAGATTTTGGATGTTTTCTTTCCTGGCAGAGTTTCTCCTTGCAAGATATGGTGGAAAAGCTTTTTGCTGAGTGTAGAGCGGCAAGACACGCAGAAGACGCAGATACGCAGCTCTCCGAAGCTAAGTGCCGGTGCCGGGCTTCTTTCGGCACAAACCGCTCTCAGGAGCTCCCTGCGCTCGCCACAATGCTCTGTGTGCGAAGAAGCCGCTTCTTCGCCTCCGGGAGAATCGGCGAGCGGCAGCTTCCCAAAGGCGAAGATGCAAGCTGCAGCACACAGGCACAGTGTGGGCAGCCTTCAGACTTCGAGAAAACAGTACTTTACCACTCTCCTGCCTTTTCCATGGTTATTCTATTGGAAAAGAACGAGTTTTGGACAACTACCTTTCATTCTTGCCAAACTCTTTGCAGACCCCCGTGCAAGCTTTAGAAGAAGATTTTGGATGTTTTCTTTCCTGGCAGAGTTTCTCCTTGCAAGATATGGTGGAAAAGCTTTTTGCTGAGTGTAGAGCGGCAAGACACGCAGAAGACGCAGATACGCAGCTCTCCGAAGCTAAGTGCCGGTCCCGGGCTTCTTTCGGCACAAACCGCTCTCAGGAGCTCCCTGCGCTCGCCACAATGCTCTGTGTGCGAAGAAGCCGCTTCTTCGCCTCCGGGAGAATCGGCGAGCGGCAGCTTCCCAAAGGCGAAGATGCAAGCTGCAGCACACAGGCACAGTGTGGGCAGCCTTCAGACTTAGAGAAAACAGTACTTTACCACTCTCCTGCCTTTTCCATGGTTATTCTATTGGAAAAGAACGAGTTTTGGACAACTACCTTTCATTCTTGCCAAACTCTTTGCAGACCCCCGTGCAAGCTTTAGAACAAGATTTTGGATGTTTTCTTTCCTGGCAGAGTTTCTCCTTGCAAGATATGGTGGAAAAGCTTTTTGCTGAGTGTAGAGCGGCAAGACACGCAGAAGACGCAGATACGCAGCTCTCCGAAGCTAAGTGCCGGTCCCGGGCTTCTTTCGGCACAAACCGCTCTCAGGAGCTCCCTGCGCTCGCCACAATGCTCTGTGTGCGAAGAAGCCGCTTCTTCGCCTCCGGGAGAATCGGCGAGCGGCAGCTTCCCAAAGGCGAAGATGCAAGCTGCAGCACACAGGCACAGTGTGGGCAGCCTTCAGACTTAGAGAAAACAGTACTTTACCACTCTCCTGCCTTTTCCATGGTTATTCTATTGGAAAAGAACGAGTTTTGGACAACTACCTTTCATTCTTGCCAAACTCTTTGCAGACCCCCGTGCAAGCTTTAGAAGAAGATTTTGGATGTTTTCTTTCCTGGCAGAGTTTCTCCTTGCAAGATATGGTGGAAAAGCTTTTTGCTGAGTGTAGAGCGGCAAGACACGCAGAAGACGCAGATACGCAGCTCTCCGAAGCTAAGTGCCGGTCCCGGGCTTCTTTCGGCACAACCGCTCTCAGGAGCTCCCTGCGCTCGCCACAATGCTCTGTGTGCGAAGAAGCCGCTTCTTCGCCTCCGGGAGAATCGGCGAGCGGCAGCTTCCCAAAGGCGAAGATGCAAGCTGCAGCACGCAGGCACAGTGTGGGCAGCCTTCAGACTTAGAGAAAACAGTACTTTACCACTCTCCTGCCTTTTCCATGGTTATTCTATTGGAAAAGAACGAGTTTTGGACAACTACCTTTCATTCTTGCCAAACTCTTTGCAGACCCCCGTGCAAGCTTTAGAAGAAGATTTTGGATGTTTTCTTTCCTGGCAGAGTTTCTCCTTGCAAGATATGGTGGAAAAGCTTTTTGCTGAGTGTAGAGCGGCAGACACGCAGAAGACGCAGATACGCAGCTCTCCGAAGCTAAGTGCCGGTCCCGGGCTTCTTTCGGCACAAACCGCTCTCAGGAGCTCCCTGCGCTCGCCACAATGCTCTGTGTGCGAAGAAGCCGCTTCTTCGCCTCCGGGAGAATCGGCGAGCGGCAGCTTCCCAAAGGCGAAGATGCAAGCTGCAGCACGCAGGCACAGTGTGGGCAGCCTTCAGACTTAGAGAAAACAGTACTTTACCACTCTCCTGCCTTTTCCATGGTTATTCTATTGGAAAAGAACGAGTTTTGGACAACTACCTTTCATTCTTGCCAAACGCTTTGCAGACCCCCTTGCAAGCTTTAGAAGAAGATTTTGGATGTTTTCTTTCCTGGCAGAGTTTCTCCTTGCAAGATATGGTGGAAAAGCTTTTTGCTGAGTGTAGAGCGGCAAGACACGCAGAAGACGCAGATACGCAGCTCTCCGAAGCTAAGTGCCGGTCCCGGGCTTCTTTCGGCACAAACCGCTCTCAGGAGCTCCCTGCGCTCGCCACAATGCTGTGTGTGCGAAGAAGCCGCTTCTTCGCCTCCGGGAGAATCGGCGAGCGGCAGCTTCCCAAAGGCGAAGATGCAAGCTGCAGCACGCAGGCACAGTGTGGGCAGCCTTCAGACTTAGAGAAAACAGTACTTTACCACTCTCCTGCCTTTTCCATGGTTATTCTATTGAAAAGAACGAGTTTTGGACAACTACCTTTCATTCTTGCCAAACTCTTTGCAGACCCCCGTGCAAGCTTTAGAACAAGATTTTGGATGTTTTCTTTCCTGGCAGAGTTTCTCCTTGCAAGATATGGTGGAAAAGCTTTTTGCTGAGTGTAGAGCGGCAAGACACGCAGAAGACGCAGATACGCAGCTCTCCGAAGCTAAGTGCCGGTCCCGGGCTTCTTTCGGCACAAACCGCTCTCAGGAGCTCCCTGCGCTCGCCACAATGCTCTGTGTGCGAAGAAGCCGCTTCTTCGCCTCCGGGAGAATCGGCGAGCGGCAGCTTCCCAAAGGCGAAGATGCAAGCTGCAGCACACAGGCACAGTGTGGGCAGCCTTCAGACTTAGAGAAAACAGTTCTTTACCACTCTCCTGCCTTTTCCATGGTTATTCTATTGGAAAAGAACGAGTTTTGGACAACTACCTTTCATTCTTGCCAAACTCTTTGCAGACCCCCGTGCAAGCTTTAGAACAAGATTTTGGATGTTTTCTTTCCTGGCAGAGTTTCTCCTTGCAAGATATGGTGGAAAAGCTTTTTGCTGAGTGTAGAGCGGCAAGACACGCAGAAGACGCAGATACGCAGCTCTCCGAAGCTAAGTGCCGGTGCCGGGCTTCTTTCGGCACAAACCGCTCTCAGGAGCTCCCTGCGCTCGCCACAATGCTCTGTGTGCGAAGAAGCCGCTTCTTCGCCTCCGGGAGAATCGGCGAGCGGCAGCTTCCCAAAGGCGAAGATGCAAGCTGCAGCACGCAGGCACAGTGTGGGCAGCCTTCAGACTTAGAGAAAACAGTACTTTACCACTCTCCTGCCTTTTCCATGGTTATTCTATTGGAAAAGAACGAGTTTTGGACAACTACCTTTCATTCTTGCCAAACGCTTTGCAGACCCCCTTGCAAGCTTTAGAAGAAGATTTTGGATGTTTTCTTTCCTGGCAGAGTTTCTCCTTGCAAGATATGGTGGAAAAGCTTTTTGCTGAGTGTAGAGTGGCAAGACACGCAGAAGACGCAGATACGCAGCTCTCCGAAGCTAAGTGCCGGTCCCGGGCTTCTTTCGGCACAAACCGCTCTCAGGAGCTCCCTGCGCTCGCCACAATGCTCTGTGTGCGAAGAAGCCGCTTCTTCGCCTCCGGGAGAATCGGCGAGCGGCAGCTTCCCAAAGGCGAAGATGCAAGCTGCAGCACGCAGGCACAGTGTGGGCAGCCTTCAGACTTAGAGAAAACAGTACTTTACCACTCTCCTGCCTTTTCCATGGTTATTCTATTGGAAAAGAACGAGTTTTGGACAACTACCTTTCATTCTTGCCAAACTCTTTGCAGACCCCCGTGCAAGCTTTAGAACAAGATTTTGGATGTTTTCTTTCCTGGCAGAGTTTCTCCTTGCAAGATATGGTGGAAAAGCTTTTTGCTGAGTGTAGAGCGGCAAGACACGCAGAAGACGCAGATACGCAGCTCTCCGAAGCTAAGTGCCGGTCCCGGGCTTCTTTCGGCACAAACCGCTCTCAGGAGCTCCCTGCGCTCGCCACAATGCTCTGTGTGCGAAGAAGCCGCTTCTTCGCCTCCGGGAGAATCGGCGAGCGGCAGCTTCCCAAAGGCGAAGATGCAAGCTGCAGCACACAGGCACAGTGTGGGCAGCCTTCAGACTTAGAGAAAACAGTTCTTTACCACTCTCCTGCCTTTTCCATGGTTATTCTATTGGAAAAGAACGAGTTTTGGACAACTACCTTTCATTCTTGCCAAACTCTTTGCAGACCCCCGTGCAAGCTTTAGAACAAGATTTTGGATGTTTTCTTCCTGGCAGAGTTTCTCCTTGCAAGATATGGTGGAAAAGCTTTTTGCTGAGTGTAGAGCGGCAAGACACGCAGAAGACGCAGATACGCAGCTCTCCGAAGCTAAGTGCCGGTCCCGGGCTTCTTTCGGCACAAACCGCTCTCAGGAGCTCCCTGCGCTCGCCACAATGCTCTGTGTGCGAAGAAGCCGCTTCTTCGCCTCCGGGAGAATCGGCGAGCGGCAGCTTCCCAAAGGCGAAGATGCAAGCTGCAGCACGCAGGCACAGTGTGGGCAGCCTTCAGACTTAGAGAAAACAGTACTTTACCACTCTCCTGCCTTTTTCATGGTTATTCTATTGGAAAAGAACGAGTTTTGGACAACTACCTTTCATTCTTGCCAAACTCTTTGCAGACCCCCGTGCAAGCTTTAGAACAAGATTTTGGATGTTTTCTTTCCTGGCAGAGTTTCTCCTTGCAAGATATGGTGGAAAAGCTTTTTGCTGAGTGTAGAGCGGCAAGACACGCAGAAGACGCAGATACGCAGCTCTCCGAAGCTAAGTGCCGGTCCCGGGCTTCTTTCGGCACAAACCGCTCTCAGGAGCTCCCTGCGCTCGCCACAATGCTCTGTGTGCGAAGAAGCCGCTTCTTCGCCTCCGGGAGAATCGGCGAGCGGCAGCTTCCCAAAGGCGAAGATGCAAGCTGCAGCACACAGGCACAGTGTGGGCAGCATTCAGACTTAGAGAAAACAGTACTTTACCACTCTCCTGCCTTTTCCATGGTTATTCTATTGGAAAAGAACGAGTTTTGGACAACTACCTTTCATTCTTGCCAAACTCTTTGCAGACCCCCGTGCAAGCTTTAGAACAAGATTTTGGATGTTTTCTTTCCTGGCAGAGTTTCTCCTTGCAAGATATGGTGGAAAAGCTTTTTGCTGAGTGTAGAGCGGCAAGACACGCAGAAGACGCAGATACGCAGCTCTCCGAAGCTAAGTGCCGGTCCCGGGCTTCTTTCGGCACAAACCGCTCTCAGGAGCTCCCTGCGCTCGCCACAATGCTCTGTGTGCGAAGAAGCCGCTTCTTCGCCTCCGGGAGAATCGGCGAGCGGCAGCTTCCCAAAGGCGAAGATGCAAGCTGCAGCACGCAGGCACAGTGTGGGCAGCCTTCAGACTTAGAGAAAACAGTACTTTACCACTTTACCACTCTCCTGCCTTTTCCATGGTTATTCTATTGGAAAAGAACGAGTTTTGGACAACTACCTTTCATTCTTGCCAAACTCTTTGCAGACCCCCGTGCAAGCTTTAGAACAAGATTTTGGATGTTTTCTTTCCTGGCAGAGTTTCTCCTTGCAAGATATGGTGGAAAAGCTTTTTGCTGAGTGTAGAGCGGCAAGACACGCAGAAGACGCAGATACGCAGCTCTCCGAAGCTAAGTGCCGGTCCCGGGCTTCTTTCGGCACAAACCGCTCTCAGGAGCTCCCTGCGCTCGCCACAATGCTCTGTGTGCGAAGAAGCCGCTTCTTCGCCTCCGGGAGAATCGGCGAGCGGCAGCTTCCCAAAGGCGAAGATGCAAGCTGCAGCACGCAGGCACAGTGTGGGCAGCCTTCAGACTTCGAGAAAACAGTACTTTACCACTCTCCTGCCTTTTCCATGGTTATTCTATTGGAAAAGAACGAGTTTTGGACAACTACCTTTCATTCTTGCCAAACTCTTTGCAGACCCCCGTGCAAGCTTTAGAACAAGATTTTGGATGTTTTCTTTCCTGGCAGAGTTTCTCCTTGCAAGATATGGTGGAAAAGCTTTTGGCTGAGTGTAGAGCGGCAAGACACGCAGAAGACGCAGATACGCAGCTCTCCGAAGCTAAGTGCCGGTCCCGGGCTTCTTTCGGCACAAACCGCTCTCAGGAGCTCCCTGCGCTCGCCACAATGCTCTGTGTGCGAAGAAGCCGCTTCTTCGCCTCCGGGAGAATCGGCGAGCGGCAGCTTCCCAAAGGCGAAGATGCAAGCTGCAGCACGCAGGCACAGTGTGGGCAGCCTTCAGACTTAGAGAAAACAGTACTTTACCACTCTCCTGCCTTTTCCATGGTTATTCTATTGGAAAAGAACGAGTTTTGGACAACTACCTTTCATTCTTGCCAAACTCTTTGCAGACCCCCGTGCAAGCTTTAGAACAAGATTTTGGATGTTTTCTTTCCTGGCAGAGTTTCTCCTTGCAAGATATGGTGGAAAAGCTTTTTGCTGAGTGTAGAGCGGCAAGACACGCAGAAGACGCAGATACGCAGCTCTCCGAAGCTAAGTGCCGGTCCCGGGCTTCTTTCGGCACAAACCGCTCTCAGGAGCTCCCTGCGCTCGCCACAATGCTCTGTGTGCGAAGAAGCCGCTTCTTCGCCTCCGGGAGAATCGGCGAGCGGCAGCTTCCCAAAGGCGAAGATGCAAGCTGCAGCACGCAGGCACAGTGTGGGCAGCCTTCAGACTTAGAGAAAACAGTACTTTACCACTCTCCTGCCTTTTCCATGGTTATTCTATTGGAAAAGAACGAGTTTTGGACAACTACCTTTCATTCTTGCCAAACTCTTTGCAGACCCCCGTGCAAGCTTTAGAACAAGATTTTGGATGTTTTCTTTCCTGGCAGAGTTTCTCCTTGCAAGATATGGTGGAAAAGCTTTTTGCTGAGTGTAGAGCGGCAAGACACGCAGAAGACGCAGATACGCAGCTCTCCGAAGCTAAGTGCCGGTCCCGGGCTTCTTTCGGCACAAACCGCTCTCAGGAGCTCCCTGCGCTCGCCACAATGCTCTGTGTGCGAAGAAGCCGCTTCTTCGCCTCCGGGAGAATCGGCGAGCGGCAGCTTCCCAAAGGCGAAGATGCAAGCTGCAGCACGCAGGCACAGTGTGGGCAGCCTTCAGACTTCGAGAAAACAGTACTTTACCACTCTCCTGCCTTTTCCATGGTTATTCTATTGGAAAAGAACGAGTTTTGGACAACTACCTTTCATTCTTGCCAAACTCTTTGCAGACCCCCGTGCAAGCTTTAGAACAAGATTTTGGATGTTTTCTTTCCTGGCAGAGTTTCTCCTTGCAAGATATGGTGGAAAAGCTTTTTGCTGAGTGTAGAGCGGCAAGACACGCAGAAGACGCAGATACGCAGCTCTCCGAAGCTAAGTGCCGGTCCCGGGCTTCTTTCGGCACAAACCGCTCTCAGGAGCTCCCTGCGCTCGCCACAATGCTCTGTGTGCGAAGAAGCCGCTTCTTCGCCTCCGGGAGAATCGGCGAGCGGCAGCTTCCCAAAGGCGAAGATGCAAGCTGCAGCACACAGGCACAGTGTGGGCAGCCTTCAGACTTAGAGAAAACAGTACTTTACCACTCTCCTGCCTTTTCCATGGTTATTCTATTGGAAAAGAACGAGTTTTGGACAACTACCTTTCATTCTTGCCAAACTCTTTGCAGACCCCCGTGCAAGCTTTAGAACAAGATTTTGGATGTTTTCTTTCCTGGCAGAGTTTCTCCTTGCAAGATATGGTGGAAAAGCTTTTTGCTGAGTGTAGAGCGGCAAGACACGCAGAAGACGCAGATACGCAGCTCTCCGAAGCTAAGTGCCGGTCCCGGGCTTCTTTCGGCACAAACCGCTCTCAGGAGCTCCCTGCGCTCGCCACAATGCTCTGTGTGCGAAGAAGCCGCTTCTTCGCCTCCGGGAGAATCGGCGAGCGGCAGCTTCCCAAAGGCGAAGATGCAAGCTGCAGCACGCAGGCACAGTGTGGGCAGCCTTCAGACTTCGAGAAAACAGTACTTTACCACTCTCCTGCCTTTTCCATGGTTATTCTATTGGAAAAGAACGAGTTTTGGACAACTACCTTTCATTCTTGCCAAACTCTTTGCAGACCCCCGTGCAAGCTTTAGAACAAGATTTTGGATGTTTTCTTTCCTGGCAGAGTTTCTCCTTGCAAGATATGGTGGAAAAGCTTTTTGCTGAGTGTAGAGCGGCAAGACACGCAGAAGACGCAGATACGCAGCTCTCCGAAGCTAAGTGCCGGTCCCGGGCTTCTTTCGGCACAAACCGCTCTCAGGAGCTCCCTGCGCTCGCCACAATGCTCTGTGTGCGAAGAAGCCGCTTCTTCGCCTCCGGGAGAATCGGCGAGCGGCAGCTTCCCAAAGGCGAAGATGCAAGCTGCAGCACACAGGCACAGTGTGGGCAGCCTTCAGACTTCGAGAAAACAGTACTTTACCACTCTCCTGCCTTTTCCATGGTTATTCTATTGGAAAAGAACGAGTTTTGGACAACTACCTTTCATTCTTGCCAAACTCTTTGCAGACCCCCGTGCAAGCTTTAGAACAAGATTTTGGATGTTTTCTTTCCTGGCAGAGTTTCTCCTTGCAAGATATGGTGGAAAAGCTTTTTGCTGAGTGTAGAGCGGCAAGACACGCAGAAGACGCAGATACGCAGCTCTCCGAAGCTAAGTGCCGGTCCCGGGCTTCTTTCGGCACAAACCGCTCTCAGGAGCTCCCTGCGCTCGCCACAATGCTCTGTGTGCGAAGAAGCCGCTTCTTCGCCTCCGGGAGAATCGGCGAGCGGCAGCTTCCCAAAGGCGAAGATGCAAGCTGCAGCACACAGGCACAGTGTGGGCAGCCTTCAGACTTCGAGAAAACAGTACTTTACCACTCTCCTGCCTTTTCCATGGTTATTCTATTGGAAAAGAACGAGTTTTGGACAACTACCTTTCATTCTTGCCAAACTCTTTGCAGACCCCCGTGCAAGCTTTAGAACAAGATTTTGGATGTTTTCTTTCCTGGCAGAGTTTCTCCTTGCAAGATATGGTGGAAAAGCTTTTTGCTGAGTGTAGAGCGGCAAGACACGCAGAAGACGCAGATACGCAGCTCTCCGAAGCTAAGTGCCGGTCCCGGGCTTCTTTCGGCACAAACCGCTCTCAGGAGCTCCCTGCGCTCGCCACAATGCTCTGTGTGCGAAGAAGCCGCTTCTTCGTCTCCGGGAGAATCGGCGAGCGGCAGCTTCCCAAAGGCGAAGATGCAAGCTGCAGCACGCAGGCACAGTGTGGGCAGCCTTCAGACTTCGAGAAAACAGTACTTTACCACTCTCCTGCCTTTTCCATGGTTATTCTATTGGAAAAGAACGAGTTTTGGACAACTACCTTTCATTCTTGCCAAACTCTTTGCAGACCCCCGTGCAAGCTTTAGAACAAGATTTTGGATGTTTTCTTTCCTGGCAGAGTTTCTCCTTGCAAGATATGGTGGAAAAGCTTTTTGCTGAGTGTAGAGCGGCAAGACACGCAGAAGACGCAGATACGCAGCTCTCCGAAGCTAAGTGCCGGTCCCGGGCTTCTTTCGGCACAAACCGCTCTCAGGAGCTCCCTGCGCTCGCCACAATGCTCTGTGTGCGAAGAAGCCGCTTCTTCGCCTCCTGGAGAATCGGCGAGCGGCAGCTTCCCAAAGGCGAAGATGCAAGCTGCAGCACGCAGGCACAGTGTGGGCAGCCTTCAGACTTAGAGAAAACAGTACTTTACCACTCTCCTGCCTTTTCCATGGTTATTCTATTGGAAAAGAACGAGTTTTGGACAACTACCTTTCATTCTTGCCAAACTCTTTGCAGACCCCCGTGCAAGCTTTAGAACAAGATTTTGGATGTTTTCTTTCCTGGCAGAGTTTCTCCTTGCAAGATATGGTGGAAAAGCTTTTTGCTGAGTGTAGAGCGGCAAGACACGCAGAAGACGCAGATACGCAGCTCTCCGAAGCTAAGTGCCGGTCCCGGGCTTCTTTCGGCACAAACCGCTCTCAGGAGCTCCCTGCGCTCGCCACAATGCTCTGTGTGCGAAGAAGCCGCTTCTTCGCCTCCGGGAGAATCGGCGAGCGGCAGCTTCCCAAAGGCGAAGATGCAAGCTGCAACACGCAGGCACAGTGTGGGCAGCCTTCAGACTTCGAGAAAACAGTACTTTACCACTCTCCTGCCTTTTCCATGGTTATTCTATTGGAAAAGAACGAGTTTTGGACAACTACCTTTCATTCTTGCCAAACTCTTTGCAGACCCCCGTGCAAGCTTTAGAACAAGATTTTGGATGTTTTCTTTCCTGGCAGAGTTTCTCCTTGCAAGATATGGTGGAAAAGCTTTTTGCTGAGTGTAGAGCGGCAAGACACGCAGAAGACGCAGATACGCAGCTCTCCGAAGCTAAGTGCCGGTCCCGGGCTTCTTTCGGCACAAACCGCTCTCAGGAGCTCCCTGCGCTCGCCACAATGCTCTGTGTGCGAAGAAGCAGCTTCTTCGCCTCCTGGAGAATCGGCGAGCGGCAGCTTCCCAAAGGCGAAGATGCAAGCTGCAGCACACAGGCACAGTGTGGGCAGCCTTCAGACTTAGAGAAAACAGTACTTTACCACTCTCCTGCCTTTTCCATGGTTATTCTATTGGAAAAGAACGAGTTTTGGACAACTACCTTTCATTCTTGCCAAACTCTTTGCAGACCCCCGTGCAAGCTTTAGAACAAGATTTTGGATGTTTTCTTTCCTGGCAGAGTTTCTCCTTGCAAGATATGGTGGAAAAGCTTTTTGCTGAGTGTAGAGCGGCAAGACACGCAGAAGACGCAGATACGCAGCTCTCCGAAGCTAAGTGCCGGTCCCGGGCTTCTTTCGGCACAAACCGCTCTCAGGAGCTCCCTGCGCTCGCCACAATGCTCTGTGTGCGAAGAAGCCGCTTCTTCGCCTCCGGGAGAATCGGCGAGCGGCAGCTTCCCAAAGGCGAAGATGCAAGCTGCAGCACACAGGCACAGTGTGGGCAGCCTTCAGACTTCGAGAAAACAGTACTTTACCACTCTCCTGCCTTTTCCATGGTTATTCTATTGGAAAAGAACGAGTTTTGGACAACTACCTTTCATTCTTGCCAAACTCTTTGCAGACCCCCGTGCAAGCTTTAGAACAAGATTTTGGATGTTTTCTTTCCTGGCAGAGTTTCTCCTTGCAAGATATGGTGGAAAAGCTTTTTGCTGAGTGTAGAGCGGCAAGACACGCAGAAGACGCAGATACGCAGCTCTCCGAAGCTAAGTGCCGGTCCCGGGCTTCTTTCGGCACAAACCGCTCTCAGGAGCTCCCTGCGCTCGCCACAATGCTCTGTGTGCGAAGAAGCCGCTTCTTCGCCTCCGGGAGAATCGGCGAGCGGCAGCTTCCCAAAGGCGAAGATGCAAGCTGCAGCACGCAGGCACAGTGTGGGCAGCCTTCAGACTTAGAGAAAACAGTACTTTACCACTCTCCTGCCTTTTCCATGGTTATTCTATTGGAAAAGAACGAGTTTTGGACAACTACCTTTCATTCTTGCCAAACTCTTTGCAGACCCCCGTGCAAGCTTTAGAACAAGATTTTGGATGTTTTCTTTCCTGGCAGAGTTTCTCCTTGCAAGATATGGTGGAAAAGCTTTTTGCTGAGTGTAGAGCGGCAAGACACGCAGAAGACGCAGATACGCAGCTGTCCGAAGCTAAGTGCCGGTCCCGGGCTTCTTTCGGCACAAACCGCTCTCAGGAGCTCCCTGCGCTCGCCACAATGCTCTGTGTGCGAAGAAGCCGCTTCTTCGCCTCCGGGAGAATCGGCGAGCGGCAGCTTCCCAAAGGCGAAGATGCAAGCTGCAGCACGCAGGCACAGTGTGGGCAGCCTTCAGACTTAGAGAAAACAGTACTTTACCACTCTCCTGCCTTTTCCATGGTTATTCTATTGGAAAAGAACGAGTTTTGGACAACTACCTTTCATTCTTGCCAAACTCTTTGCAGACCCCCGTGCAAGCTTTAGAACAAGATTTTGGATGTTTTCTTTCCTGGCAGAGTTTCTCCTTGCAAGATATGGTGGAAAAGCTTTTTGCTGAGTGTAGAGCGGCAAGACACGCAGAAGACGCAGATACGCAGCTCTCCGAAGCTAAGTGCCGGTCCCGGGCTTCTTTCGGCACAAACCGCTCTCAGGAGCTCCCTGCGCTCGCCACAATGCTCTGTGTGCGAAGAAGCCGCTTCTTCGCCTCCGGGAGAATCGGCGAGCGGCAGCTTCCCAAAGGCGAAGATGCAAGCTGCAGCACACAGGCGCAGTGTGGGCAGCCTTCAGACTTCGAGAAAACAGTACTTTACCACTCTCCTGCCTTTTCCATGGTTATTCTATTGGAAAAGAACGAGTTTTGGACAACTACCTTTCATTCTTGCCAAACTCTTTGCAGACCCCCGTGCAAGCTTTAGAACAAGATTTTGGATGTTTTCTTTCCTGGCAGAGTTTCTCCTTGCAAGATATGGTGGAAAAGCTTTTTACTGAGTGTAGAGCGGCAAGACACGCAGAAGACGCAGATACGCAGCTCTCCGAAGCTAAGTGCCGGTCCCGGGCTTCTTTCGGCACAAACCGCTCTCAGGAGCTCCCTGCGCTCGCCACAATGCTCTGTGTGCGAAGAAGCCGCTTCTTCGCCTCCGGGAGAATCGGCGAGCGGCAGCTTCCCAAAGGCGAAGATGCAAGCTGCAGCACACAGGCACAGTGTGGGCAGCCTTCAGACTTAGAGAAAACAGTACTTTACCACTCTCCTGCCTTTTCCATGGTTATTCTATTGGAAAAGAACGAGTTTTGGACAACTACCTTTCATTCTTGCCAAACTCTTTGCAGACCCCCGTGCAAGCTTTAGAAGAAGATTTTGGATGTTTTCTTTCCTGGCAGAGTTTCTCCTTGCAAGATATGGTGGAAAAGCTTTTTGCTGAGTGTAGAGCGGCAAGACACGCAGAAGACGCAGATACGCAGCTCTCCGAAGCTAAGTGCCGGTCCCGGGCTTCTTTCGGCACAAACCGCTCTCAGGAGCTCCCTGCGCTCGCCACAATGCTCTGTGTGCGAAGAAGCCGCTTCTTCGCCTCCGGGAGAATCGGCGAGCGGCAGCTTCCCAAAGGCGAAGATGCAAGCTGCAGCACACAGGCACAGTGTGGGCAGCCTTCAGACTTAGAGAAAACAGTACTTTACCACTCTCCTGCCTTTTCCATGGTTATTCTATTGGAAAAGAACGAGTTTTGGACAACTACCTTTCATTCTTGCCAAACTCTTTGCAGACCCCCGTGCAAGCTTTAGAACAAGATTTTGGATGTTTTCTTTCCTGGCAGAGTTTCTCCTTGCAAGATATGGTGGAAAAGCTTTTTGCTGAGTGTAGAGCGGCAAGACACGCAGAAGACGCAGATACGCAGCTCTCCGAAGCTAAGTGCCGGTCCCGGGCTTCTTTCGGCACAAACCGCTCTCAGGAGCTCCCTGCGCTCGCCACAATGCTCTGTGTGCGAAGAAGCCGCTTCTTCGCCTCCGGGAGAATCGGCGAGCGGCAGCTTCCCAAAGGCGAAGATGCAAGCTGCAGCACGCAGGCACAGTGTGGGCAGCCTTCAGACTTCGAGAAAACAGTACTTTACCACTCTCCTGCCTTTTCCATGGTTATTCTATTGGAAAAGAACGAGTTTTGGACAACTACCTTTCATTCTTGCCAAACTCTTTGCAGACCCCCGTGCAAGCTTTAGAAGAAGATTTTGGATGTTTTCTTTCCTGGCAGAGTTTCTCCTTGCAAGATATGGTGGAAAAGCTTTTTGCTGAGTGTAGAGCGGCAAGACACGCAGAAGACGCAGATACGCAGCTCTCCGATGCTAAGTGCCGGTCCCGGGCTTCTTTCGGCACAAACCGCTCTCAGGAGCTCCCTGCGCTCGCCACAATGCTCTGTGTGCGAAGAAGCCGCTTCTTCGCCTCCTGGAGAATCGGCGAGCGGCAGCTTCCCAAAGGCGAAGATGCAAGCTGCAACACGCAGGCACAGTGTGGGCAGCCTTCAGACTTAGAGAAAACAGTACTTTACCACTCTCCTGCCTTTTCCATGGTTATTCTATTGGAAAAGAACGAGTTTTGGACAACTACCTTTCATTCTTGCCAAACTCTTTGCAGACCCCCGTGCAAGCTTTAGAACAAGATTTTGGATGTTTTCTTTCCTGGCAGAGTTTCTCCTTGCAAGATATGGTGGAAAAGCTTTTTGCTGAGTGTAGAGCGGCAAGACACGCAGAAGACGCAGATACGCAGCTCTCCGAAGCTAAGTGCCGGTCCCGGGCTTCTTTCGGCACAAACCGCTCTCAGGAGCTCCCTGCGCTCGCCACAATGCTCTGTGTGCGAAGAAGCCGCTTCTTCGCCTCCGGGAGAATCGGCGAGCGGCAGCTTCCCAAAGGCGAAGATGCAAGCTGCAGCACACAGGCACAGTGTGGGCAGCCTTCAGACTTAGAGAAAACAGTACTTTACCACTCTCCTGCCTTTTCCATGGTTATTCTATTGGAAAAGAACGAGTTTTGGACAACTACCTTTCATTCTTGCCAAACTCTTTGCAGACCCCCGTGCAAGCTTTAGAACAAGATTTTGGATGTTTTCTTTCCTGGCAGAGTTTCTCCTTGCAAGATATGGTGGAAAAGCTTTTTGCTGAGTGTAGAGCGGCAAGACACGCAGAAGACGCAGATACGCAGCTCTCCGAAGCTAAGTGCCGGTCCCGGGCTTCTTTCGGCACAAACCGCTCTCAGGAGCTCCCTGCGCTCGCCACAATGCTCTGTGTGCGAAGAAGCCGCTTCTTCGCCTCCGGGAGAATCGGCGAGCGGCAGCTTCCCAAAGGCGAAGATGCAAGCTGCAGCACGCAGGCACAGTGTGGGCAGCCTTCAGACTTCGAGAAAACAGTACTTTACCACTCTCCTGCCTTTTCCATGGTTATTCTATTGGAAAAGAACGAGTTTTGGACAACTACCTTTCATTCTTGCCAAACTCTTTGCAGACCCCCGTGCAAGCTTTAGAAGAAGATTTTGGATGTTTTCTTTCCTGGCAGAGTTTCTCCTTGCAAGATATGGTGGAAAAGCTTTTTGCTGAGTGTAGAGCGGCAAGACACGCAGAAGACGCAGATACGCAGCTCTCCGAAGCTAAGTGCCGGTCCCGGGCTTCTTTCGGCACAAACCGCTCTCAGGAGCTCCCTGCGCTCGCCACAATGCTCTGTGTGCGGAGAAGCCGCTTCTTCGCCTCCTGGAGAATCGGCGAGCGGCAGCTTCCCAAAGGCGAAGATGCAAGCTGCAACACGCAGGCACAGTGTGGGCAGCCTTCAGACTTAGAGAAAACAGTACTTTACCACTCTCCTGCCTTTTCCATGGTTATTCTATTGGAAAAGAACGAGTTTTGGACAACTACCTTTCATTCTTGCCAAACTCTTTGCAGACCCCCGTGCAAGCTTTAGAACAAGATTTTGGATGTTTTCTTTCCTGGCAGAGTTTCTCCTTGCAAGATATGGTGGAAAAGCTTTTTGCTGAGTGTAGAGCGGCAAGACACGCAGAAGACGCAGATACGCAGCTGTCCGAAGCTAAGTGCCGGTCCCGGGCTTCTTTCGGCACAAACCGCTCTCAGGAGCTCCCTGCGCTCGCCACAATGCTCTGTGTGCGAAGAAGCCGCTTCTTCGCCTCCGGGAGAATCGGCGAGCGGCAGCTTCCCAAAGGCGAAGATGCAAGCTGCAGCACACAGGCACAGTGTGGGCAGCCTTCAGACTTCGAGAAAACAGTACTTTACCACTCTCCTGCCTTTTCCATGGTTATTCTATTGGAAAAGAACGAGTTTTGGACAACTACCTTTCATTCTTGCCAAACTCTTTGCAGACCCCCGTGCAAGCTTTAGAACAAGATTTTGGATGTTTTCTTTCCTGGCAGAGTTTCTCCTTGCAAGATATGGTGGAAAAGCTTTTTGCTGAGTGTAGAGCGGCAAGACACGCAGAAGACGCAGATACGCAGCTCTCCGAAGCTAAGTGCCGGTCCCGGGCTTCTTTCGGCACAAACCGCTCTCAGGAGCTCCCTGCGCTCGCCACAATGCTCTGTGTGCGAAGAAGCCGCTTCTTCGCCTCCGGGGGACTCGGCTAGTAGCAGCTTCCGAAACGCGACAAACAAATATTAACAACACGGCATTTTGTCCTTGGCGTCTTTCGGCACAAGCGCCCCACCGGAACTTACCGCCAGCGGCACAATGCATTGTGTGTGAAGAACTCCCTTCGCCTCCAGGGAACTGAAAGAAGAAGCCTAAGCTTAAAACGCCTTTGCCTCAATTGTGTACTGGTTTGGGCGCTCCTCTCTATTAATTGCGCCACTCCTGACAGCAGGTGTCGCTGTTGGTCAAGCTTTGAGTTTGCTTAATAAGTTGCGATGCTGGGTGGTCAAACGACTCAAGGTAAGATCAGCGATTTTAAATCAGGTTCTCACTGGTGTAGATACCATTAGTCATTGCACACTGCAAAATAATGCTGCTCTAGCGTTCTTGTTAGCACATGGGCAAGAGTGTGAGGATTTGGAAGGAATGTGTTTTTTGAACCTTTCTAACCATTCTGCAGTCATTCACTGGAAACTCAAACAAGGACAAGATAACATGAAGAAATTGATTGGGAATGAGAGGGTTACGCCTGAATGGTTTGAGAGATGGGAAACAACTCGATGGTTGAAAGATCTTGTAAAGGGAACTTTGTTGTTACTAGTAGTCATTATTATATTGCTTCTTGTTATTCCATGCATCATGAAAGTGGTGAGCGTCTTGGAAGAAAATAGGGTGGGAAAGGGTTTAGCTGGTGCAAGACGAAGAAGGGGGAAATTGTAGCAATGTATCTGAACCTCTTAGACTAAAGGGTGCACCAGCCATCCAGCTGGAATATGTTCTTATCAGAATTTTCTCAGAGCCCTCTGGAATTCATCAAGGTTACTAAGACATAAGCCGTGCTAAAATAAGAAAGAGAAGCTGAGAAACCAAATTCCAAGACTACAAGAACTCGATAACGGGGGGCAGCAAAGCGCCTGGACTGTAACCAAACGTATCTTCTGAGAGGTGCGCACAGAATGCGTGGACATAACAAAGGCACCAAGATAAAAATGCGGGCCTAGCGTGTGCAGAGATTTAGAATGTGTAAGTGCATCATGTCAACAATCAACGGCTTCTGCTTAATCCTCTTGCTCCGTTGTCCTGGAGTCCTGAATTTCCCACAAGGAAAGCCCTACTAAAAGGGCTCTGATTTTAATGATAGTTGCTGTCTAGACGATGAATAATGGGAAGAGTTCTTTCAAATCCTTCCCTCGCTGACATCTGTAAGTTTCATCTTTTCCTGATTGTACTGGTGGCTATACATTAGTTATGACTAGAAAGGAATGAGTTTTAGGGATATGTTGCAAGGAAATTGGTAGCTCTGCTTCCATTTCCATTGTCTAAGAAGAATTCTGATTAGTTTTGGACTTTTCATAGACCTCTGACTAGATTGCATTTGTCTTTGATTGAGCCCGTAAATTTTAGGCTACTAGGCTTGACCAATGGATAGAAAAGGGAAAGTCACACAGCTTAGGTGGTTCCCTTGTCAACAACTTCTCAATAGTAGGGCGATTTCTGTCCTCAAGTTTGTTACTTCAGCTAGCAGATTATGCTCACTCCAAAAGAAGGTGAGAAGTTTGCTACCCTAAATGGTCCGATAATTCTTCCTGCTTCTTTGTGACTCTTTTGTATGACTGGATTCTGTATTATTGGAGTTTGTTATAAAAAGTTGGATTAAATTGCGTGCGTCCGCTCTTGGGGGAAACAGTATTTAGCCAATAACATCTAGGCTTTTATCGACCTGAGATTGTCTGAACGGACGGGACGCTTTAAACACAGTAATTCCTGCTAGTTCCAATTCCATTTTTAGACTCGACAAACCGAATGGTAAACCTGCACCAGTAGGGAGGGACATTGGACTTTCTCCTTTTTAGAGAGAAACTAATGAAAAAGTTTCAGCAGAATCATAGCAGGCTGTAAAATAAGAAAAGCATCATGAAAAGAGGCCAATCCTATCCTCTTAGTATTGCTAGTTGTGATTGGACATGAATGAAACATGTCAACTCTGTGTTCCTGGGTATCACATCAGTAACAGCTACTTCAGCTGCTGTAGTTGTCTCCTAAAGCTAAGAACAGAATCCAAAGAATTGTGATTCCATGGTCACAATTCACCCTGTGATGGTGACAGGTGAAAAAGGAGTGGAAGGTGCGCGGGTAAATTAACTTGAATGGCCTATCTAAATCAGCAGCCACTGATTTCCTGAAAACTTCAACAGGTCAGTTGACCTGTTGGGATTCTTTTAATCCATGGTCATGTTTTTCTTGGGATTCTTGTAACCTTTCCCCATTCGTTCAGCCTTTGCCCTCAAGCCTTTGCTGACATTTCAAGTATCTCGACAAGCTGGAAATGTGTTGTCTTTCTTTATCATGTCATAATTCCCTTCAAAGGGTTGTTTGCCTCAAGTCTTATTTGCTGGTTTTCTGCTAGTTCATTGTCAGAGGGCAGCAGGTGCTTTGTAAGAGCAAGTACACAATCCTATAGCTTGCTTTTCTTTTGATTTGGCCTGTCTAGAAAACTGAAGGACTGAACATTTCCGACAGGATTTTCTCTCCCCATTATGTTTCACCGGAAGGGCAGATGCAAATCATCTACTTAAACTCTCGGCACGGAAAAAAGTAGTGGTTTGCTGCTGCATATAGGTAGAAGCTTACAAACGGAAGGCCTTGGGCTGAGGCCCGATACTTTGGCTAAGCAGAAAAGGACTATGGGAAGGTGAGGCCGCTGAATCAGAGGTAGATCAACAAGTTCTAGAATCGTCACGTGTTCACAGCGTGGTGTAGGATGGTTGGTTGAATGAATTTTGTTATGGCTTAAAGCTATGGAACTGATAAAGGCCTGAGTGCTTCAAAAGCCTGGTTTTTGCAAAAAAGCAGCTCTCCTCTGCACCTGCCTGGGGACTCTGCATCACTAGGGAGCCTCACTCCCAGTTTGCCAAGGAGATGATCAGTAGGAATGTTGCAGAGCTGCCGTGTCCGTATGAATGGAATGGCAAAGAGTGAAGCGGTGGGTATTTTTGGGCTTTAATACAATGCTGCTGCATTGGTGCCAGTTTAGTCGGTTTTCCATCAGTGGCCTTTCTGTCTAGAAGTACACTGCCCAGTCTTTCTAGCATGTGATGCCATTTCCTTCCTGTTGTTTTAATACCTTCCTTCAGTTGAAAGGATGATACAATCTTTACATTTTGAAGATCCCTGTTAGGAAACACTATGCCAGAGGAGTCATTGCTCCCTTTTCTTCTGCCTCCTTTGTAATTTTCAGAGCCTCATTTCAAATTTCTGCTAATGTCGAGAAGAATACTGAGACTACTCAGCAGGGTTGACGCTCTCAGCTGCTTTCCTCTTTCATACTGCTTCATACTGTATGTGACTTAATGGCCTGGTTTTGTCATCCGCATTTTGCTGTGATCTGTGAACACAAAAAGAAGTCTTTGTTTTTTGCAAGAACTACCCCTAGGAGGATTTGTGTTCCTTTTGATTTCTACGGTGTTAGCCCTGTTGCAGAAAAAAAGGAGATTGTACCCTCTTCTTGTGCTCTCATTCCCTCCTCTCTGCTTTGCATGTCCTAGTTAATCTACTGCCATGACTCATTTGGCATCATCTCATAGTGCAAATTCTGCACAGTTTCATGGACTTACAAATGCCAGTTGCCAAGGAGCTTGTATAACCATTCAAAGATTAAAGAATTGTAGGGCTGGGCAAGTCCAGCTGCTGAAACTGGAAGTGGTTAAGTCATGCCATATTAAAGAGACAGAGCAAATCAGTTCATCTAGGACTTTCAACTGGACACCTCTGAGAATAACAGCTTGACAGCAATGACACAGCCATCTTCCTAGCTGTATTCCAGAAAGAGAAAAGGGACACCTTCAATGGTTAAGATGTTTGGCATGAGAAAACAGCAAGAAATGTAGCACAAAATACTTGAGCCAGATAAAGTGCGTTTTTCTCGTGAGAATTTTGCAGTTGTTCTTTCTTGTCTGTGCCTTTACTTTTCACAGAAGACAGGGAGGGCGTTTAATTATTATTGTTCTTTTGTTTTCTATTCTTGGCCTCCCTCTTTCCACCTGCCATTAACAATTTTGCCTTGCTTTACTGGCTTCTCTTTCTTTACTTATAGAAGGTTACATGAGGTCCTCCAACCTTGTCATAAACATTCGCATACAGTGGAAAGGAGTAGAAGGTACATCTAAATGCACAAAACAGACCCAGAAAAAGAGAGGTTTTTTACAGTCTTCTGTGAGAACAAGATATCTTTGAACTGAGTAATGCTTTAACTTTTAGTCCACTCTTTACTATTATTACAAGTGTTTGGCCTTTAGTACATAGCCTTTGAAATCATCCAGCCCAATATTTTTGGCTAATTTTGTTTTATTTCTCTCGGGGACTTTGTTTCTTAAGGAATAGTCCAGAGCCAGAGCGTCCACGGTAGAGTTATGCTGCCATAATAAAAGCGTCGTAAATTCTGGTACAGTTTGTGCTGGTAATACGTCTAGGAAAGAAAGGTTTTACATCTTTTTTGACTTTCAAATGTAACCATTATTTGAAAAAGTTAAGAGTTGGGCTTTCCCCCCCTCCAAAATACTTCTCTCTGGAATGTTACTCAGGGATTACACATAAAAGCTCACCCTGTAAAATATGTTGCGGATAATCTGCAGTAAGCGCAGCTTAGCAGCTAGAGATGATTATGTGGGTTAAATGACATTCCTTCTGCGGTGATGGAAACTCTGTCTACGCAGACATACTCAACAAAAGTTACCATGGCTTAGCTCCTCTCCTAAACTTCATGTGCATTTTCAAACTTTCCAAGAAGGTGAATTCAAGCTCCTTCATTGCTCTCTGCTGGAGTCCCAAGAAAATACCAGTGTGCTTTTTGTCATTTACAGCTGTCATTGCTTAGCTCTTGAACATGAGACTCTCTCATGACTGATGAAAGTTGTCTAGTTAAGAGTGGGTCAAAGACACGCTCCTGCTCTAGAAGGAGATGAGAAGGTTTCTGCAGTCTTTGTCATCTCTACTGCTTGTGATTTCTATCCAAAACCAGTGGGAAGTTTTCTGAAGGCAGTCCAGAAGCTGGCAATATGGACAGCTTACAACCAAACACTTGCTGCACTGCTATCACGGTGATACCAGGAAGGACTTAAAAAATTTAGAAGGGCAAAGAAAGCAGTTGGAAGGAAAAGAACATTAACCATTATTCCATTCTTCTAATATGTCCTCCTTTAAGTCATCATTTTCATGCAGTTTAACGGCTTGCGTTGGTATCCCTCAAAAGGAATCTGAGACAGAGTAAGCTTTTTAATGCAGTAGATGTGACACGTGCAGGCCAAGTTGCCTTTGTTGACATCAAATGCCAGTTATGCTTGAGCTACCCTTTGCTTAAGGTACTTCGCTTACACGAAGAATTTTACTCATCATTGAGCAAATTTTGCTGTCATGATTGAGTAAATTTTATTCATGATAGAGTGAATTTTACTGTCACTCCGAATTTTACTGTCATGATTGGCATTGAAACTTTTCAAGGAAAGCTCTGGATAGCAATGTTTGTGTAAAAATAGTAGTTTATCTCCTGTATTTGTGTGAAGCAGGTAAGCCTTTTGCTGTCACCAGTGTTGCTTACCCTTTCATGTCATATCCCTCTTCATATCCATATTCTGCTGAAGGCTTATTAATCTGCTTTAAAATTGGCACGTGGAATAAGACTACTTTTCCTTTTTGAAAGCTAATGTCATTTGACCTAGTGACAGTAAATAATTCATTAATTGTAAGTCCCCAGCTAGCATCTTTTACGCATATTCTAACCTTCTAAAGAAGTAACAAAAACACTCTCCAATACTTGACTTTCTTAAGCACACAAAATGAACCACATCTCTGCAGTATTTTAACGTGCACCATATTTAGCCAAGTAATTCAAAAGAAATAAAAAGCAGCCCCTTCAATTTGGAAATATTTTTGAATTGTTTTTGAATATACAAAACATACCCTTACCGTACGCATTGCATGCAGATTTAATCGTCGTGAAAGCAAACCCTATGTTTCTGTTGGGATAGCATGGTTTTCCAGTTTCCACAATTGTTCTTGGCACAGTTTTCTACTTATGTGACTGTTAGGACACTCGTAGGTACTTCTAAGGTACTGTAGTAAGCGGAGAAGGAGGAGAGGTTGTGCCTTATTTCTGGCTTCCTTTGGTTTTCTTTTTGGTTTTCTTCCTCTTGCTCTTTTTCATGTCACCTTTCTAGATACTGTGATTTAGATTTGCAGTTTACTAAGCTGTGTTTTCTGTCTGGAATTCTTTGAAATTCCCAGAGGAACCCCACCGGTAAATATGCATCTTTTTATGATTTGCTAGCTACATAGAAAATCTTCCTGCTGCTCTAAAATGCTTTTATTTGATATGCATTTTTATCACCATTCCAATGAAAAGAAAAGTTCCTCTATTCACTGCTTTTGTACTGGATTCAGTTCAATGTGCGCTAACGGTGCAAAAAAGTCCTGCTGGAGAAGGGATCTGCATACAAATTGACCAAGACATGTGCTACAAGGGTCTTGAAAAGGTTCAAAGTTTCTCTACCTTTCTGGCAGTCTGTCTTCACAGCAGGACTTGATGAGGGATTTTGCTGGCGTTTCTTTGACAGAAAGCAATAACAAAGCAAGCAAAATGGAGCAGCAAAAGAAGAATGGAGCAGCAAAAGGTACATTATCCCCTCTGTTATTATCATTGTCGAAACAGATTTTTTCATACCATGTTACATCAAATACCTTAGTAGAGCTAAAGACTAGAAAAACGCAGCTCTGTTCTGGTTCATTAAAAGCAAAGCCATCTGTGGACAGAAGTGCCCAGCGTGATGCTGGGAACTCCTAGCTGGTTTCAGTAAGCTGTCTGGAGAACGGCATTTTCGGTGGGCTTTACTAGCGTGTCTGTAAGGAGAGGGAGTTTATGTGCAGCTTTGAGCCCTGAGAGTGCCATAGGCAAAGAGACCCATCGTGTAGCTCTCTGACCAGCCACAGCACACTGAGGCATGATGGATTACTCCCAGAGTTCACGTGGTAGAAAGGTTTTCTGCCCCCGTGAAGGACGACACATCCATTTGCTTGACTAGAGCCATTCTGTATGTTACAATGGTAACTTGAATTCATCAAGTTTGTGCTATTTGTACAATGGCAGTGAGCTTGGATTCTTAAGCTTCTCGTGTTTGACCTGTTTCCTGTTTCAGTAAATAGCAAAACTTCCAAGGACTGCAGCGACAAGAAGATGAAGCTGCTAGTGTATTTCAAATCTTTGCCTAATAAAATGGTGATTTTTGCACATATTCGCAATGGAAATTTACGGTACCGAAACACCAGCTCTGCTCAGGGCAATTCTGAAATTGACTTGAGCTCTTTTCTGTGTTTCTTAGCAGGTGAACTGAGATACTTCTAGCTTCCAAGGCAAGGCGTTTGACAGCAGCTTGAAAAAGGCCCAGGCTGTTGGATGAAAAGGTGAAAAAACTGAGGGAAATGGGGGGAAATTTCACTTCTGGTTTATGTCATAGATTCAGCCAGATGATCAACAAGCATTAGTTTTATGAGGTACCAGCGTAGTCTTTCACTCTTGCAGATCCCCAAAAGCTTAACCATCCAGCAGCTTCTTCCTTGCAACAAGTGCCACAGCCAAAAGCCAGGCCTGGCCGTCACCTTCTCCTCGCAGCCTACAAACTCTGCCAAACGTACCGGTGATTCTCACTTTCCTTCTCAGCTACATGGACAAGCACATCCTCTCCATGTCTCCGAGTCCTTAGCGAAACCAAACAGCGGTTCACCTTCAAACAGCTCAGTGTGCCAGGACAGAAAGATTTCACTGGCCTGTGAAATCTTGCTTTTTCCTTGCAGCCTTTTATTTTCAGACATACACCGAGGCATTGCACTTTGCTTCTCAGCTGAGTGCATTGCCATATTGCTGGAGTCCCACACGTCCATCTCCTTCTCGCACTAACTGCTTCTGTTGAAACATGCTGATGTGATGTGCTTTCCTGCTCAGCTATTCACACAGTCACATTCTATGTCCTGCTTGCAGTCTGAATCTAAAAGGAGACGTTTCTGACTATGTCTCACAGACACAGATGTACCAGGATGAAAAGGTTGCTTGGACCTTGCCACTTACGTTCGAAAACATCCATTCACTCCACAATCAAGAGACACCTTTCTTTGCTTTACATCCTGCAAACTTCACACAGACACACACACACACACACACACACACACACACACACACACACACACACACACACACACACGAGAGCTACGCACTTTCTTTCTTTCTTTCTTGGCTGCACACACTCACCTATTTCCCACCTTGACCTCTCTACCACTTCTCCTTCGGCCTTGCTGTGCATGGACATTTCCTGTTAAGATACCCATTGTGTTGCCTATCCCTCCCCCACATTGCCTTGCCTTTCCTACCCAATCTTGCATTTCTTGTCATTGCTGACAATTCCTTTCTTTTCCCTTGCCTTCCTGACCCATGCATGTCCTTCCCTTGCCCTTCATACCAAGCCAGTGCCTTGTATTGACTTGCTCACCTATCCTTCTTATCCTTCCCATTTGTCCAGCTCCAATCTTTCATTTCCTTCTCCTTCTAGGACTCTTATTGCCTTGTCTCCCTCTCTTTTGTGTTGCCTGGCAAAGCCACCACTTGTCTGGCCTTGTCCTTGAACCCCTTCCTTGCCTTGCATTACCTTGCTCATCAGTCCCCCACCTGGAATTCACCACCTCTCTTTTTGTGGAATCTCTTCCACATGCATTGCCCTGCCTGCTTCTCCTAGGATTCTCCAGGCTTCCACTGGCTTTTTTTTCTCAAGGCCCCAGCGTTTCAGGAGCTTGTGAGAGGAAGCCTGGAGGAGGCCACGTGCAAGCACACCTATCTGTCCTGACAGCTTTCTTCTGACATCTATGCTTACATGTCTTGAATTTTGGACACAAAGTTCATCTTTCACCCTTGGGCTTCAGGGGCAGAATGACAGTTCTTTTGCATACAAAGGAAAGCAGGCAACTCAAGTGTCTTAGGTGCAGATTAAACATGACCCATGCAAGATCAAGGCTGGACAGAGCGGTCGGTCCGGGCCGCTTTTGTGTACCAGCAGTCTTTGAATGGACCTGCCACTTGCCTTGCTTTGGGCAACCAACCAGTTTCCTTGCCATGCCCTGCTAATTCTCCATTGCTTTGCATTCCCTTGCATACCCATGCCTCACATTTGACCTGCCTGCAGTTTTCCTACAGGGCTTGGCCTTGCCTAGCCCTTCCGGTTACCATCACCTCCTATGCCCAGCCTTGCCTCTAACTTCTGGGACTTGTCTCACCTACCACTCCATTTGCTTTCCCCTCACGGCTTCAGTCTTGCCAACCTGTCCCTTGACTTGCCTACAATTGCCTACACTTGCTTTGCCTTGCCTTACCTGCATGGAAGGCAAGGCAAAGAGTGGTAGACAAGGCAAAGCAAAGCCAGGAAGTTATTTGAAGGGCTAGGCAAGGCAGACATAGGCAAGCAAGCAAAGCTAGGGTAGGGTAGGCTAGGAAAACTAGGCATGGTACTGGAGGCAAGGCAAAGCCAAGTGACTTGGAGTGCCTTTCCTTGCTTGGGAAGTAAAAGATACGGTGGCAATGTTGGTAGGGCTGATGATAAGGTATCGTGGGAAGGTATAGTACAGCAAGACATTTCTGTCCTCGTCCTTTCTGTGTAGGAGCCATTGTTGGACAGAGTCAGTACCGGACGTGGTATGCAACTTTTGCTCTGTAAGTTCCTGAAGGAGAACAGCAATGCTTTCTCATGGGAAGGAAAGAACTTAGCCCCAGTGTTGGAGGTGCAGATAAGAAGCTGTGTCGTGCAGCTTAAGGGCGGCAGCAACTTTCTATCCTGGCATATTTGGTTTGGAAGCACTGACTCAATTTGTACAATCATGGAGTCGGTATCCATCTTTGGAAGGCAGTCTCCTTCCTGAAAGAATCCATTTGGCCTGTGTTTTCCACTTTCTCAAGGCAGCCTTCTTGAAATTCTGCCAGCACACTTCTTTTGGACAAGGTAAAGAGCTGCGCTGGGTCTTGGTGTGCAGCCTAGCTAGTGCCCCGCACAGGTAATGCCCAATAGCAGTGGTCTGACACCTTTGTAGAGGATCAGGCCCTGGATGCTTTGGATTTTGGAGGAGGGGATGCCATTTCTTTTGAGATGGGCTTCTAGTTCCTCCTCCCTTTGGCAAAGTTTGGGTGGCCACTTTGGGTGGTCTCAGTGAATTGAAAGGCTTTTCCCAATAGGCAGTTCTCTGGGTTAGAGTTGTTGAACTGTCAGTGGGAATGCAGAGGCCAGGCCAGGCCTCTGCAGGACAGGTTTTTGTCCCTTGTAGCTTTAGGGACTGTGTGAGCAGTCCCTGGTGCCATCCCATTTGGATCCTGACTCTGAGAGATTGAAGGCTTACGGTGGTACCTAGAGCTGAGAAGGAAAGTGGCGATAGCAGGGTGCATGTTTATAGTTTGATGGGTGCAATTGAAATTGTAGGCAGCAAAGAGCTTTCTCCACCAACAGTTTTGCGAGCTCGGCCGACATTTTCAAGTTTGTTACCAGGCTCTGTGAGAGAGAAAAAGTTTGTTAGGGCAGAAGATCTGGTGTCGGCCTTTGAGTGTGGGGCAAAGAAGAGTATCCACTTGGAAGGGGAAGATCGGTGAAATCCTTTTGTCCTGACACAGTTGATTGGAGAGCAGGGACGTTTCTGACTTGGCTGGGTCCTGGGGGTGGTTGTGAGCTGGGCTCGGTGCGTGTCCTGGTTTTGTGAGTTGACAATGCTGTGGTGTGGTTATTTAGAAGAGCGCTGACAGTGCCCAGGAAAAAGACAAGCACTTTTCTAGCCCAGCCCCGTTCGTGTGGGAGCAGTGTAGGGACAAGAGCTCTGCTGTGGATCCTGGCTCTCGGGTACTGACAGAATGGGATCCTGCATGTAGCAGAGAAGGAAAAAGAATCATTTCATTGTTGGCTGCACAGTTTAGAAGCTTCAAAATAAAAGGCAATTGCAGCATGGCCTCTTCATTTTAGAAAGTTTTCTGGGCCATCAGCTGCTCAACATGTAACTTGCACCCACTGAACTGCATTCAGCTTCCTGGAGATATGCACTTTCCCTCAAGATCTAGGTACCATCTTGCACTCTAACACTTGAAGATCCCAAACCCCTTCAAAATGTCCAGCGGCTGCTCTCAAAGAAAAAGTCCTACAACAAAAAGGCAGTGCTGGCCATAACGCTCCCTTTGCAGTCTGTCAACCAAACGAAACATACTAGCGATTCTCACGGACTTTCTCAATGATATATATACGTGCATCAGCACATTCTCTCAAAGTGACAGAGACTATCGCTACAGCCAAGCGTTTTCAGCTGCACTTCTGACTGACAGATGTGCCAGGACAGAAGGCATTTGCCAACCTACCCTCTTTCCTGTGCAACCTGACATTGGCAGCGCAAATATTTTCACATTCTTTCATTGTGGACATGTCCAAAGCAGCTAAAGATCACACAGGTGGAAGTGTCAAGACAGAAGATGTTCTCAAAGTAACTCCTTTTTTTTCTAAACAGCTTTTAAACTGCGCACAATGCTTTGTATCTTCTTTCCCACATAGACCTGCCCTCACTTTTTCACACTCACATCTTTGTTGCAAACATCCAGCAGCTGTTTGCGTAGAAAAAGGCTCTAGAAATAAAAGCGAGACTTGGGCTGCACCTTCTGCCTGCCCTGTGTAAGCCACATCAAACTCACCAGTGCGCTCTGTCCTTCCCTTTTCCGCTGCAACTACCATTGTGTTCTCTGGATCTCGGAACCTAAAGGTAGGCACATTTGTTTCCACAGAAGGGCCATAGGTAGCAGCACAAATAGCTCTCACTGAACTTTAATCTTTACCACTGCCACCATGAGTTTGGTTGGTAGGCCAGTAGGAGTCATGCTCCTTTTACAGCTGGTATGCGGCAGCCACCAGCCCAGTGCTCTTCGACTCTTGTAACCAATCCTGCTTTTACTCTCCCGGAGGGGATTAGGCATCTGTTTCTCACACAGATCATTGTGGCAGCAGCCAACGGCTCTAGTGCACTGCTTCTGCCAAAAGACACTGGGGCCAGACACTTACCTTCTCAGCACTACGTAGCCCCGTATTCTGCATCTCTTGTCGTCCAGATCATACCGCAAAGCGTTTCACAGAGAAAAAATGTGCCAGGACAACAAGCTTGGCTGAAGTGTACCCCTGAAACTGGTGGAAGTTTGTATTTGCACCACATTCAAGGGGCAGTCCTCTTTCCTATACAACCTGCAAACTGCTGTCTGTTCGCAGTGCCCTCTGCCCGCTCCTTCTTACCTTGAAGTACCATGCCAAAGAGGGCTCTGTGCTGAGGTCTCAGAAGAAGAGGGAAGCATATGTGTTTGTAAAGTGGACTGTCTGTTAGTCACTTCCCTCTTCAAAGCAGCGTGTTCCATGCCAAGCAGACAACAAAGCAACAAAGGATGAGTGTGACTCTGCATTCAAATCCTGCAATGTTCCCAGAAGTGAATTTCTCTCTTCTATAGGACTGACTTGTATGAAGTGGCGTGGTTGTTTCCTTCCATTAGAAGGGAAACTCATCTAGCCAGGCTTCATCACCCCCTGTATCTTTTGGGGTAGTTCTTGGAAGAAAATAGAGAGCAACTTTTCCACTCCACATGATTCATGTTTCATTCTCTTCCTTCTGTACTTCAGGGAACAAGCTATCAATTCCCTACTCTTTCTATGAAAAGGCATGAAGCTATTAATTAAATTCCCATAGATATAATAAGGAATCAAAGTCTTTTATGCCTGCAAGCAGGCCCTTATGGTATGAAAAGTATGGATTGTCAGGGGTGGAAGAAGATCTGCATGAAAAAGGAGAAAGCCCAGAAGCATGCAGGGATTTTCAGGTATGAAAGGGAAAACGACATTAAATTGTCAAGGGAAAGAAATTGAAAGAGGGAGGAGGGAGAAGGGAGGAGGAGGAGGCAAATGCTGCCTTTGAGGCAGCTGACACAAGGACCGTCGGCCTCATGAGCAAACAAGAAAACCAAATGAAACTTCACAGCAATCTCATCCACAACTTAGTGGACAAATGTGCAAACCCATTTCTTCATTTATTATGTGTCTAATATATATAGAGATGTTCTTCATTCTGACCGAATTTTCAGGGAGCAAGCTAGTGTAAGGCACCTGGAACCAATGGTGTATTGGAAATGGCCAACATGCAGAACGCGCTCCATCCTGAACGCTACCACAGCAGAATCACAGGATCATAGAATGGCCGGGGTAGACAAAGACCTTAAAGGCCATCTAGTTCTCTGACATGGGCGGGGACACCTTCTACTTGCTCAGGTTGCTCAGAGCCCCATCCAGCCTGGCCTTGAACACCAGGTTGGGGTGTCCATAACTTCTCCAGGCTGTCTGTGCCAGTGCTTCACCACCCTCACAGGGAAGAATTTCTTCCGAGTATCTAATTTCAACCTGCCCTCTTTCATTTTGAAGCCATTGCCCATTGTCCTGTCTCCAGAGTTCCTAATGAAGAGTCCCTCTCCTGCTTCCCTTCAGATATTGGAAGGTGTTGTGAGGTCTCCATGCAACCTTCTCTTCACCAGGCTAAACAGCCCTCATTCTCTCAGCCTGTGTGTCATGGCTTGACACTGGGACAATGCCAGTGCCCCCATGAGTATACTCTCTCCCTGGTTTCTGCTGTGAGATGTGACCAGGAATAAGCAAAGCAGGCTCCCACTTAGGGAAAAAAAAAATTATTAACTAAACTACAAGGGAAAGGAAAAAAAAAAAAAAAAAGAAACACACAAGGAAAATGAAAACTTCACAAATACATCTCCTCCTCCTCCTCCCCAAATTCCCAATACAATACATCCCCCAAATCATCGACTCTCGGTCCAGCACCACCCTTCAGAATACTCAATCCTCAGTTCATCAAGAGGACAAGGAGTCCTTCTTGTGCCAGTGGTGACCTATTCCTTTCATGTCCAGTGCTCTCACCACTGAACACAGACCAGAGCTGCTTCTAGGGTCGACTTTTAAGGATGCTTCATCCCACTGCAAAAAGGCACAGTCTCAATTTTGGGACATCTGTCCCCCCCATATTTTTCACCCCCTGGGGCCGAGGGGTACCCACACCGAACCCTCTTGGTCCTGAGGCATTGCCTCCCCCTAGAATGCAGTCCCTGTATCACAAGGAAACATGGCTCTGTCCATGGCTACACACAAAGAGTCCAGCATAAGCTACTCCATCATCTCTTCCACCTGCGTTCTTCTCTATTTCTCTCGTGGCCCATTTCCTCTTATCTCCTCTATATCTCTCTTCTCATTCAACTCCAGGAGGATTAGCATTTGTAAGGTTTCCATCATCCAAGAAAAGGGTTAAAAATCTGAGGCTCTGTCTGTCCAGAACTCCCATGGCTGCCCTGCCAGGCCCCTTCTTGCACTCCCCTCTTCTCCTTCTCGGCCGGCCAAGAACAGGCACCAGCTCTCTCTCTGTCTCTCCTGCGGTGGGGGGGGGGGGGGGGGGGGGGCTGCCCAATGCCTCTCAGTGCTCCTCCACCCTTCCATCCTGCAGGGGCCTTCACCTCCCTTCTGGCCAGGGACCCAGCCTACCTCACCGGGCTGGGTGGCTTCCCCTGCCCCGCCCAGCCCGCAGCCAGGCAGGGGAGATCTGAACCTTTCCCTGACCGGAACCCAAGAGAGCCTCCCAGGGGAGAGCCCTGCTTTTAACCCTGTGTTCTCAGAGGTGCATCCAATGTCCCAATGGCCACCTTAGGTGCCAATATTAAAATCTGAACATCCATTGGCCTAACCACAGCATCCCAGAAAACACATTTCCTGTCAAACCACCACACTGTGGGATATGCTCTTGTCCTGAATACTGAACTGCAGTATTGTCTGATGATTTTTTGAATCCTTTGAAGGCATTTTGAATTCTTTTTCAGCCTTAAATTAGACTAAATAGCTTTGATTTGTGGGTATTGAGCAACAGAAATCACTGCCCTGGCTTGCCTTTTTTACAGCTCCTTTCCGTGGGAGACTCGCTGCAAACGTCACAGCTGGTGAGACAGTGGGCACACCATCATTCTGAAAGAGCTTTGCACAGTAAACATAGAGGAGGATTAAATATTGAAATGCAGATGACAGGAGCTGCCCAATGGACTCTGCTGGTGGAAATCAAATACTAGTCTAGTATTTTGAATGCAAATAATTCCTCCCAATGAGGCCAGACAGGCTTGTTTGCCTTTGAATCTGAGCATGTGGACAGTAGTGGATGGTCTACAGGTTGAAAACAGTGTAGATACTTCTCCTTTTTTTCAATAGTGGCTCAGAAACTGAAAAGGCAGCTACAAAATGGTAAATACATCCCTACAGATTCAAAAATGGTTGTTCTTAATTTGCATCTCCACCATAACAACAAATTGTTAGAACTAAAATACAGATGGGAATTTTATAGCTTCTCAGAAATGAAGCAGGAATTGGCCAATGGGCCTTCTCAGAAATGAAGCAGGAATTGGCCAATGGGCCTTAGCAGTAGCTACAAGTTTTTCAGCATGAGGCATCTCAAAAGTGTTTTAACCGTACAGAACTTTTCTGTACTTTTGGCCTTTTATCTCAAGGATGAATCAAAAAAAAAAAAAAAAAAAGGAAAAAAACCCCAAGAAAAATAAAAAAAGAACAAACCCTACCAAATATATATATATATATATAACATGACTAAGATAATAAGCACAATCAGTAACATATATAGAAAAAGAACCCATGGTTTTTAACTTTCAACCTTGTCTTCTCAACACACTCTCGAAAATGGAATTGTTTCCCTATCTGCCTTGAAACATTTTGGAGCAAAAAACACTCTAAGGTCCTGATAGGTGTTTTGGTCAAAAATCCCTTCTTCTGGTTTTCTGTCCATAAGCAGAGTAATGGAGGGGAAAACTGGTAGCTGGCCAAAGGAGGTAGGAAGAGTGATCATCATCCACAACACTGGGGCTAAAGAAATTTCCACAGAAAATTACCTGCCTTATTACTTCTTCATGTGTTGGGTTGAAAGCTCAGAATCTGTTTCCATGTTTCCCATCCCTCGAATGTTCTATTTCACAGAATTCGAGCCCCTCAAACTTCAGTCCTGCCAGAACAGCCCGCCACGTGCTGTCATAGGGGATCTGCTGATGCCCACTGACTCTTACCAGTCTAGTGCTTGTCACTGTTGCAGATCAAGAACTACTGAATAGTTCTGATTAATGCTCTTAGAGTGGTTGAAAACAAGGAAAGAATGACTAGACATTTGTATGATCAAATCCCCTGATGGAATAAAAACATACCAGGACAACAAGCTTAATAAATGTATTCATTGTCATAAGAAGGGAGATGAAGGGTCCAAAAGATTACTTGCATACTTACTGTTCTAAATCCCTTGTTATCTGGTAAATTGCAAAGGATGCCCGGCTTTCACCAAAATGCAAATCAGATTAAAATGTGAAGCCTTACACTTTACTGGATAGAAAACTTCATCGTCCATTTTTAAATCTTAGAGAATGCGATGTTGTCCTGGTTTAGGGCAAATTTGGAGGAGAATTTCCAAATTAGGGCCCCTCCCCCCAACTGGTTCGGGAAGGATTCCTCAGAGAGAAGTGGAACGAACCTGTTCATTTAATAGGCACAGCACCCCCCAGCACGCAAAAGGAACAATTCTGGATGACAGCACTCTGAAAAAGATGACAAATTCAGAAAGTCTCTCTTGGGGGGGTGGTCACTTTGTTCTCAGTCCCTCCGGCACTGGGCCAGCTGCTGCAGGCCACAAGGTGCAAACTCTCGGTGTTTCCCAGGTCCCAGTCCGGAGCAGGTTCAAAATGGTCAGGAAGACCTGAAGGAGAAACGGTCCAGGAAGAAATTTGGACAGTTTAGCTAAACTAGCTAATGAGCAAAAGCAAGCAGAAGCGAAGCAAGCAAGAGTGAGAGAGAGCAAAGCCAAAAGCAAAAGCAGAAAAAGCAAAAGCTGCAGTCTCTGTGTCCCGCCAGGTTGATAAGAAAACCAAAACAAAACATTCCCTCTTCAGAGCCAGTCTTAAAGGTACAGAACATAATATCCAACATTCACAGAACACATGAATGGGGATACAAGCATCATAACGTCACCCTAGGACAGATGTATTTCCTATTAATACCTTAATATTAATAAGGTTTAGAGCTGGAATTCAGAGGGAAAAGAAAGCTATTTTGAATTCATTCTATTCAATCATCTTGTCTGGGCTGTCTCTTCCTGCTTTTCACTTCTGAAACTCTGTATGAAAGGCATAGAGTTCTGGATTAATTCTTTTCAGTTTCCCCTGTTATTCTTAACAGTTTCCCCTGTTATTCTTCTTTAAAGGCAAACCTGGAAAAATCCACACTTTCTTTCCCAACCACTTCTAAAATTCCATTGAGAAGCAAAAAACCCCATCAAACAACTAAATCTCTGCTCCAATTTGTAGGAAAAATCCCCATGCCATTAACTGCTTTCCTAACATTTTCTTTCTCTTGTATTAATATGGCAACCTTTTCTTGCTTTTATAGATTAGAACCAAATTCTTAAAGCTATAAGGAAACACAGGTTTACTGTAGCTGATTCTGAGATACAGTAGTCCAGCAAGGAGTTCAGACCTCAAAAGAAGAGTCTGTACAACAAGATTCAGCACAACGTTGAGACATATTAGCTATTTTTCAAGAAAAGCCGCCAAAATGAAACTGCTTAGACTTCTATACTATCATGGGTGCCTGCTTCCAGAACCTGACCTAAGTTGCTGGAAACTAGCTGCAATATTACTGCAAACAATGCTGTGAATGTAGGACATTGTTATTCTTCTCTTCCATTGAAAACCACAAGTGGAGTTGCGTCATTTTCTTAAAAATTCTCCATTTCCTTCCAAACTGCTAAAATAATGATAAATCAAGTGTTCTGTTCATACAGTTTAAATCTAATAATGTTCAAAATGAAAAAAAAAAAAAATTCATTCAGATATGGTCTGCAATAATACAGCCGAGACAAGATGAACCAGTCTGGCCTACAAAATAAAGTGAAGCAGAATTTGGGAATTTGGAACACCTTACGATGTAATATTTAAAGAAAAAAAAGAAATAAAATGTAACCTACCCAAACTCAATCAGTGATGCACCGACAGAGAAAAAAGAACTAATTACTACTAATATTTCTTTCATTCTCAGACAAGAAGTTAAATGATCCTCTTGAATGCGCGGAAGATTGTTGCGAAAGACAGCAGCCTTCTTCTTTACAACATATTCTTCAGAACTCCAGGAGACAAATCATTAGAGCTATGAGGCTCTTTCTCTCTGTAAAACTTCCAGAGCATAGCCAAGATTATATTCCTTTAGAGATCCTCACCGCCCTGGGAGACTGGTGGATAGTCTACAGCTCCAGTACATCAGCCAGACGCTCTGCCTTATTTAGCATGGCTACTGCAGCAAGGACATCATCTCTACTGGCTTTCTATCCAAAATATATGCAAGGCACAACAAAGAATATAGCCAAAACACTGAGCACAGCTTATGGCCTTCAAAACAAAAATCTCACCATGGCAATACTGGATCTTCTGATCCAAACCATCAGGAAACATTTCTTTAGAGGCGAAAAAAGCTCCTGTTGATTGTACAAAAAATAGTGATGTAAACCAGAGTTGCATGACCCAATATTTCTATTGAACTGGAACTATTTTGATCAATATTATGGATCCATTTCTTTTCAGGGCATTTGGTAAAAAATGTAAAGTATAGTTTAAAAGGAATTATTGGATGCGTACTAAGTACTAGGGATTAGTTAAGGTGTTGGTTTTGCATGGCTTGGTTTTTGGTGGGGAGGGAAGAAGCCAGCCACAGAAGTGAATCTTTTGTGAAAAGCTCCTAGAAGCTTCCTCCATGCCTGGCAAAGTGAATCCCTGCTTGGCACTAAGAACAGACATGCTGCTAAGCCAATTAGACAAGCAGTAATATATTTAAGAAGGAAATCAAAACTGCAGCCAGTTAACTTTTAAGTTTGCTAATTTTTTGGTTGGCACCTCTTCTGGTTTGAAAGCAAAAGCAGCAAGAGATGCTGTCGCTGTTGCAGTGTGTGTTTTTGATTGCAATGCAGTTTGAGTAGTCAGTTTTATAATACTTCCGGTTTTGTGCTGTTGTAGCATATTTTATTATTAATGGATTGTTCCTTTCCCCCCGTGGTGTTAGTTTTTGCCCTAGTTGTCCATCTCCCCAAAGACCTGCCCTTTTGTTCCCTTTTCCTCCTCCCACTGAATGTCAATCCCTCCCCAAGCCTGCCCCTTTCTCTAGAAACTTCCCTATCAATTTTATAGTCTTCAAAACCCCATTGGTTTGTTTAAGTTATTCTCCTCCCCTGTAGTCCCCTATTGGTTTAAACATTGTATTCCCCGCCTTGTGGTCCACCCCCAGTTGCTCCCAGTGTGTTAAAGATTGTATCCTCCTCTGGGACCTCTCCCCATTTCTAAGTTGATGTATGCGTTTGAGTCAGTGTCTTTCTGTCCCTGACCCTCCAGGGAAGAAACTCCTTTGGAAAACATACAGAAGACCTCTCCCTGTTCCTTGTCCCTGCCCTCGGCGCAGTCCTATCCCCAATGCAGTCCACCTGTGCCATAGAGCAGCTGTGCCCTACAGCTGCACCCTGGATTCGACAGCTTTCTGGGGGCAGCCCACTCTGGCTGTTGGTGTCAGGAGCTAGTCGGTCTGAAGAAATCCAGCATGGCAGCAAGACTCCAAGTCAGAAATACAATTTATTAGGAAAAGGGGAAAAACCAAATACATGCAATAATACAAAAGAAAAAGCACGGACAGAATACGACCTGTCACCCTGCTAGTTAGGGTGGTGGCAGCAGTCCGGATGAAATGGTCTTGTTGAAGTGGTGATCCTGTAGAAACCATCTGGTAGCTCTTGTCCTCTGAAGACCAGTGGGTGAGGGTGGCCGTTCTTCTAGGAAGCCAGTGGAAAGACTGCTTGTGGTGTCCCAAAACTCAGATTCTATCCAGCTGGGGATGCTTAGCTCCTGCCCCCTGGGCAGAGCATCTTGCAATGGGCTCAAATTGTTCTGAGTCATGCAGTGGTTCCTTGATTACCCTTTAAACAGAAATGGCTCCTGGAGGGAGTCATCTCTGAGTCATGTGGCAAGACATGGATGGCCCCGTTAAGAGATAAGGAGATAAGGAAAAAACGATGCCCCTCCCGGTTTCAGCAGCTCTTGAGGTTGGGAGCAGAATACATTTTTATATTGTAGCCTAGGACAATACAGGATGAATGCTTTTGCATTTGCAGGAGGTTTGTGTGGATTTGAAAAGCATCCTTATAGCAGAGGCACAAAAGTATTCTCATACCCTTTTAAATCATCTTCAAACCAAGCAATTCTCACAAGAAGGTAACGCATGAATGACTTGCAAGTGAGTTGAAG
Organism: Molothrus aeneus; assembly: GCF_037042795.1. NCBI lineage: Eukaryota > Metazoa > Chordata > Aves > Passeriformes > Icteridae > Molothrus > Molothrus aeneus. The sequence continues at coordinate 88,131 of NW_027098995.1, forward strand.
AAACACGGCAAAGATAAGTAGTGTTCAACTGCAGAGAATCGTTTAGGGACACCATACCTTTATATACCTTTATATTTTAAATCAGGAAGCATGGATGGACCGTTTTTTTCCCCTTAGTTGACTACAGAACCAGCGGTCCCTTGCGGGAGGGTGTTTGGATTCAAGATGACACTGGCAGCTAAGAGCATGGCTACATAGAAGGTGCTACTTTTAGACCAGAACATTCAACTACTTAAAGGCAGATAGGAGAATAGCTGACTAGTGACAGCTCTGAGCAGAAGAGCCTGTGGCTTATCCTGTGGGAACAATAGTAAGACATTTCAATTGAAAAACCCCATTCATTTCCAAGGACCAAACATCAGTAAAAATAAAAGGTCAAGTAAAGACACCCTAGTGCTCTTCTTATCAGAAGCATGTTCCTCCATATGAGAGCATTTAGGAAAGGACAGTCCATTCATAAAGAAAGGTGTGCCAGTTAGAAAACCTGTAGAACAATACAAGACAAACTCACACAATATACATCCTCAAATGCAAAATGAAGAAATAATCATTTCAAGCTTCCGTGGAATTAATTGCATTTTATTTGTTCTTTTCATTTCAGCTGCTATCAAGTTATTTTTTAAGACTGAATTTTATGAATTCAGCAAAGCTCTCTTTTTGAATGTCTGCATACCCCTATAAAACACTGAGGTGACAAAGAGAACGGCAGTGGAAGGAAACCTGGTCCACCTCCCCCTCCTTGAAGCTTTAGGCCAGCGAGTGATTAGAATTTAGTCACTTCATTTGCTTTACCAAGAGAGAATGTTTTCTAGCCTTTATCTTTCCTTTTGGAGCTGATTCACTTTGTAGTCATAAATTCTTGACTCAGTTGGTGAGAAACAATGGCATTACAGCCGTGGATGTTAAAGTGCACTGGTGGGAAATGAAGTTTTCATCTTCAGGTCCTTGCTTCAGTAAATCTTCCAAATTCATCAGAAAGAAAGTTCCCAGACCAGTAATCCCCACTCAGATGACCTAATTCAAATAGTCTGTAGGCATAAGAGGCATCAAGCAGGTGCTGTCATCTGTTAGGGGAATACCCAGCCAGTACATGATTGTCTAGTTAGGCGGCAACAATTTTGGAAATAATTTAGTTTTTTTGTATTGCAAGTGAATGGTCAATACATTTTATTAGTGGATACGGGTAAAAGAATGTCTTCTGCATCCTTTCAGAGGGGAAGCTTCCCTAGATCTAAAGCTGCTCAGCTCCACGATAGGATGCTTTGTCTGAAAAGGGAACTCAAGTCTTTGTCCTTTTGGATTGCTTCCATAGTTTTTCACTCACTCTTCAGGTACCTGTTAATACGTTCTCTTATCCCTTGCAAACTTTTATGGGCATAGTCACTGAATTGGTACGTATTCCATGAAGTCCACAGGCCCTGTTGAGATGCAGCCACAGGTCTCAAGGGTGTTAGCAGATGTTATTCTGAGGCCACTCCTAATGATGTTTGATGGATCATAGTGACTGAGGAAAGTGCCCAAAGACTGGATGAAAGCAAATGTCACCCATCTTGGAAAAAGGCAACTAGGAGGACTTGGAAAAGTACAAGCCAGCCAGCCAGCGTCATTTTTATCCCCAGGAAGTTGATGGAGCAGCTATTGCTGGAAAGCATTGCCAGGCACATGAAGGAGGACAAAATAACATAGTCAGCATGGATTTACCAGGGGAACTTCATGCTGAACAACTTTTTAAACTCCTCTGATGAATCAACTTGCCCGGTAGATGAAGGGAATATTGTCTGCCTGGGCTTCAGGAAGGTTTTTGACATTTCTCTAGGTGGCAGCACACATACATCCCAGAAGGAATAGTGCAAAGAGGAGGGAACCAGTGTCTTTTCAAGGATGCTCAGTGAAAAGACAAGAGGCAGTAGGCACACACTGAAATACAGGAGATTGCCTCTGCACATCAGCAAATGATTTTTTACTGTGAGGGCGACTGAACCACGGCACAGACTGCCCAGAAAGATTGTGGAGCCTGGATCTTTGAAGACATGAAAAGTACACCCAGATATAATCCTGGGCAAGAGGCTCTAGGTAGCCTGGTTTAAGCAGGGGGGTTGGACCTGGTGAGCCCCACTGACGCCTTCCACTCTCGTTCATTCTGTGCTAGTGAATTCTCTTAGAGATGCATTTCAAGCACTGGCATGACAAAGATCTGTGCAGAGAGAGATCCAAATGGACATGGGATCTAAGTTCCTTAAGTAGTGCTCAAGAAGAATGCAAAACTCTGGGATAAGTGTCTCTTCCATAACTGAATCCCTTTCATGGGAAAATTCCCCAGCTATAGAAAGATCTTCTGATAGGCATGCTTAAGACTGACACTGGCTGAGCAAATTTCTCCCTATGTGTGTTTAAGACCAGTTAGGATCTTCACCAATAGTGTTGTCAACATAGTCACAGAATGTATATTGTTAAGAAGGGACAACTTACATCAGAATGGCAAATATTGGTCCACAAAATGTATTAATGTATGGGAACTATCTACTTGGGTTGAAAATAAAAAGAAAGAGTTAGTCTTTATTTATCAATTTCATCCCAATATTGATAAGGTAAGAAAAAGACCTTAGTCCTTAACCTTCTTAACTCAAACAAAGATTTTTAAAAATTCCTTGTAAAAAATGTATCCTAATTATCAGACTATGAAACAATTTTAGTTGGGAAAAAAGTTCCAAAATTGTGTAGATAGTGGTAAAGAAGCCAAGAAAATAGGTAAGAAACAAAAAGAGAGCAAAAGAGTCAGCTTCAGTCTGCAAGCTCGTTCTAGAAGTAATCTGCTAGAAAAAGGAACCCCCAGTTGAATTTCCAATGTATTCATGCACTTGATTCAGTAACTAGTCAATGTAAAAACCAATCCTTTTGTACGACTTCTCCCAGCAACAAAAACTCCAGCAGCTTGACACCACCATCATGCCTGTCCCAGATGTACTTTAAAAGAAATTATCCTTTCTTGAAACTCTGTTTGCATAAAAGTTGCAAGACATTGGAGGGATTCTCCACATTCTCATTTCTCTGTGTGGCTTGAAAGTATATTTGATAAAATATGCAACAAAGCATATGATTTATAAGGTAGGGTAAAATGGATGATTTGGGAATTGATCTCTTGTTGATATTAAACTTCATATCCACTCTCTGTGAAGTTTCTAAAACAAATGATGGAGCTGAGGCATGAATCTGCCACAACAAGTGTTAAGCAAACATACACACTCCCCTTCACATGCCCCCCTTCCACACACACCTAGGCCCACGCAGAGGTCAGCATAGCAGATGATGAACACCTTGGAAAAGACCGAAATGCTAAATACCTCTCTTTGTGGGCAAAATAGCTGGTGCAACAATTCAAATATCTGGTGTAAAAATTCTGTTTAATATCTACTTCCTATTTAAAACACAGCTTTTCATTTAATTATATGTAGGGAATATTTTCATATTATTTGTTTCTTTACAATTACTTCATTCTCATGTGTTGTATGTCTAGGAATATTTTCTTCTAAAGATAGAAAAAAATAGATAATATCTTTTCAGAAGAAAACATTGGTTTATACAATTTTAAACCATCATGATATGGAAGAATTCTTTTGTCCCTCACTAAGGTGGAAGAACTATTTGGATCACAGATCATTTACAATGAAATACTTTACCTTTTTAAGATGCTTTCAGTCAATTTTATATCCTCATTGCTTATTCATTGTAAACAGTAATTTTTCAGTGAAGGGAAAGTGTGTGGTATATCTGCATTATGTTCAAACCCAATTCCTACTAAAGGCCGGGCTGAACCCCAGTAAATAATGTCCTGAATGATATTTTGCCGCCTTCTTTGGCACTTCATGAAATCCTAACATGAGGAAGTGTGGAAATACAGAGATTTTGTCCCATGTAGAAACCCATCCCATGTATTTTATGCTGTAATTCTTCTCTCTTTTAAAATTTGCTATCTTCTGCATAGTTTTCATTAACCTGTTACAGTAGTGAAAATCACAGATCAAGGTAATTTTGTAACACTTTGATTTTACCCCAAGAGCTGAGGGAAAACTTGCTCCTATACTTCAATCTGAGTTTCTTCTAGATTCAAACTTTGTTTCTCTACCATCAAGAGTCTCCTGTGTTGCTGCTCAAAGCCCCATCCAACCTGACCTTGAATACTTTCAGGGATGGGACACCCACTACTTCTCTGGGCAACCTGTTCCAGTGTTCCATCACCCCCACAGTAAAAAATGTCTTCCTTTCATCTAATATGTGTCAGAAGTATTAAATCTAGGCATATAAACTTTGAGGAAAGGTTTGAAATTCTTTTGATTTGAATCACATTTTATATGAATACTGACTTACAGGTGACTAAAATATGTTGATGGGCATTTGAGCTGACACTTTTTGAAAAGGTGCATGGAATTTAAAATTAAAACCAGCACCATTAAAAGCTTTGTGCCGTTTTCTTTTTCCTCTGGTATTCAAAATTGCATATATCAAATATCTGTGCTTCATACAAAGCTCTTAGACACTCTCAGAAAAAAGCTTTTCTTTCAGACTAAGTTGCAGTTTACGTAGAACACTAGTACTAGTGAAGGTTTTTCTGGGCATAGGGGGAACACCTTCTCATTGGATTTGTGTGCAGAATGCATTTTATCCAAACTGGAAAATTGATCCCAGCTGTGTTCTAGTCATCATTCTTACTGCATCAGGCCTGAAGATTCTGTGAAAAGTAGCCTGTGGTCCTTGAACATAGCTCATGTGAAACAGATGAGAGGCGATGGAGAAGTTGAGGGAGAGAATAAAGAGCATATGGCCCAGTACAGACTAACAATTGTTTGGCACCCTTTAAAGGCTGTGTTTGACAAGCAGGGCTGAAGCAGGTCTGCAAAATATCCGGGAGATCAAAATCCATTGAAGCAAATTGCCCTGGCCAGTCACCTTGCTGCCGATAATTCCCTCTCCATACCAGCTGATCAGGCCTAACAATGCTGCTGCAGAAGTATTGTGAAAAAAGGTAGGCATATTTTCACAGATGCAGGGGAAAATCCCCTTGGATGATGGTTCCAAGGGATTACTTGATGGAGCAAGTTATGTACCCTTATCTACCGTGCAATATCTAAGTTGGTGAGTTCACTATCTGTCAGCATCACTTTAGAAAATAAATGTTTGATGCACAAAAAAATATTTCATATGTCCTGTCTACCTGCTTCATTTCAACCAATGAATAGGCTACGTTCCATCAGCAAAGGGTTTATGATCCTATGTTTCTTTAAACTGTGGTAATTCTTTATTTTTTTCTAAATCAGACACTGTCTATTCATAAGATTCAGATGTCCATGGCAGGAGTGTAATTAAATTCACATGTTAAAAAATAACCTTCTTCTTGTTATCTTTTTATTAAATTACTGACATGTAACATCAGTCTGAGAGCTGAAGAAAACCCCTTCATTTGCTGTTTGCCAAGTATCATCTATGTGATACAAATTCTGCTTGAGAAATCACACCCGTACATTGCCATGTAGCACTACTAGTAATGCTTTCACAACCTTTTCTTCATCATTAGGTCTTTTGGTGAAGTGAATGATTAGAACATAAGCAAGGGCATTTGTTCAAGATGCTCCAGAAAGAGCTGTGGTCTGTTCTCTTCTTTGCTGCCTATGTTAGCACTGAGCTGCAAAAAATGAAAGATTACTAGGAAAAGTGTTACTTTCAGTCTAAACTTGTAAATGATGTTTGGAATACCCTGTTAAATGACAAGGTGCTCTTTTAAAATATGGCATCTTAAGAGAAAATGTCAGCTTTAAAAAGGTTTTGAGACAGTTGCTTCTGGAAAAAAAAAAAAACCAACAAAAGAATTGGAGGCATCTAAGGTCTTTAGGCATACTATTTTGAAGATTGATTCAAACCACAGTTTCTTCATATAGGAAGAGCAGAGGACCATAGATGCAACCCATTTGAAAATGGATTTCTATATGTTTCTGGTTGGGATTACCAGACATCATTTCTTGTGAAGTCGAGGGACTGCAGTTAGCACTCCAGTAATTTCCTTCCCTGAAATTCAACTGCATTTGCTCCTTTTTCCAGAGTCCCCATTTATTAGTGAAGGTATGCTCTATCTATGCATTAGAATATTCCATTAGAGTGTGTGACTCATACTTGCTAGTTAAAATTAGCTGGAACGGAATGGATAGTTACAGTTGCTTGTATACAATAGTCTTATTTTGGCAAGTTTTCTTTAGACAATGTTGAAGCAGCACTAGCAAATAGGAAGTACAGCTTGCAGCAGGGAAGGACACTCTTCTGCTTTCTCAAGTTTCCTGTAGTTAAATAGACGCCAAAAGGCTTTTCCTAGTACTACTACTGTCTTGTAGGAATACTTGATCTAATCCTATCTTTGATCAAATTACGAATGGGTTACTTTTCTACAAGGCAGAACATTTTTCTTTTAATAATATGTATTTTGTAAGGTGGAAACATGAACTTGTGCACCAGTCACGTGGAATGTACTCCTTATTAAGTTTCACAACCTTCTTTAGAAAATATTGACTGTGTGTAACTTCAAAAGAAGAATTCTGGGCATCTTCATTCTATTGATGTAATTGTTTTTCTGCCATGCTGGTATTGTTTTCTATCATTTTTACCAACAGAAATATTTTTCCCTGACACCTATGGAAAAGACCTATGTTTACTCAACAGTGCGGCATCAGTACATTGTTTAGAATGATTTCAACATGGTCCCAAACATATCGGACTTCTAGACAGCAGAGGTTAGCAACAGGGAATGGGAATAACTTCTGAACCGTTTCAGTAGATTTCCCAGGAAGGGAAAATTGCTTTCTGCCACTGCAAATTTTCCCAGAGATTTTGTCTGGTTAAGAGTTGCATCAAAAGAGTATTTTTGCACAAACCTTGGGGCAAGCTCTGTCTCCGATTTACTAGTGAATGCAAAGAGGGTGAAAGTGCTGCTTCAAAGCCCTCTGTGTGCTTTCTGTACCAAGAGGGGGGGTGACCCCAGAAATAAGTTTTGATCTCTCTTCAGAACACAAGGCATGTCATCACCTCATTCATCTTCTTCTGGGACTCATAGCATCTTAAGACTAAGAAGCTCTCTTGCTTGCTGAAGTGCGTTCAGCAAAAAAACCTTGTCTCATCAGCAAATTTGAACACAACTACAGTCGAGTCAATTCCAATGCTGGCAGGGCAATACTCTACCCCACTAGTAACACGCCACTATTAGAAGACTGTGTAAAACTATTTTTGTACAAAGTAATCGGAGGGAAAAATAGAATTGGGAAGAACTGCACATTGTTCTGGAAAAAAGTCTCCTGCCTCAGTCTTACAGACATCATTTGCTGGTATCATTTTTAATAGTTGGGGCTTTTTAAATTTTGTAGAAGAAAAAATATTACTGCACCTTTATGTTTCCTTAATAGAAGTACAGCCATTTCTTAATAGATTAGAAGTAAGCCATTTGAATATGTACAAATGGTCTTTTCAAATACATATGCTATAGCACACTGTGAAAGTAATCTAAAGGTTTAAAAAGATTTTGGAAGAAAGTAAGTCTAAGGTGATAGAAGAAGAAGAAGAAGAAAACAGCAGTTTTCTTCTGGTGAAAAAAAAACAAACGGAGGACCTTGTACAGTGGAGATGTATTATTTGACTTCCTGAAAAACTGAGTAGATTTGCTATTGCCAATGGTTTTCATTAGGAAGGAAGAGATTCCTTTGGCAAAAAAACCCCTTCAAATTGACTTGACAAAAATGTTATGACACTTAACTTCACCAATCCTGAAGAAAAATTCTCATCACTTGATCTGGAAATCATGATGGTAATGGAGACAAGGATGTCTAAGCCATGCCATCAGGAACATAAAAAAGCATTAGAATGCAGGTAAGACTGAGCTCCTGAACTAGTGTGAAGAGAATGCAACAAAGACATTTTCCTTTAAGAGTCTTCAGGATGGAAGGCAGAGCAAATTTTTTCACGGGAAGTATTTCTGAATAGAATGAATCTTCAAAATAACATTGTTTTCCAAAACCTGTTTACAGTATCTCTTACCATGATACACAGTTCCTATGAATAGAAAAAGCAAAGCACTTTTTTCCAAACTGTTGTGCACTCTTAAGCAATCTACAATAAAAATAGTATTTTTTCATGCTGGGAATGATGTTAATTACAAAAAAAGCCTTGTAGCACACTTGGCACTGTAGTCTCTTGATTAGCATAGCTTTTTATTCATCAAACACGTTTCACATTGACTATTTTTCTCTTTTAAATAACGGCGTCTTTGTACTTATGCAGCATCCATGAAGAATTTCTTGGGTGTTATTTTGTACCTGATCCTAAATGGCAGGTTCTGCATTCTGCCATCTGTCTAGCTTTGCCATTTGATGCAGCTTCTGAGAGGTATTTTCAGAATCGAGGACTACTTGCAAGAATGATGCTAAATCCATGCATTTTACTCCTTGGTTAATGCAAAACTATTTTTCCTTTACAGATCAATGAGAACAGGAAAATAATGATGGTGAGTTCAATCCTTAGAGTAATACAAAGAGGACTATTATCATCATTAGAAACCAAGCAAGGTGTATTTATTGCACATGCAGTATACTCACTAATGCAAATTACCCTGTAAATTCAAAAGGAATCTGTATCATAGGAGTGGATGGAATGTTTCTATTGATATTTTGCTTAAAGCAGAAAATTAATTCTTTTGACAGCCAACTCATGATTGCAAGCTCACTTTCAACTACAGCTTTCAAACAGATGAAACGTGTCTGTTTCTAAAACGATACAGTACAGTACACAATAGCAAGTCAGGTCATAGACATTCAAAAGAAAAAAACAGATCAAAGGACACATTCATTCCCATCTACAAGCCCTCAAGAGTGTACAGGTCAAATGTCCCCAGAAAACTAGGCTGGTGGCGCAAATTCTCTATGTTGGCACCAGCAGAAGCAGCTGCTATCTTTATAGGATGCAATCTTGCTTACATCACCCTTCAGAGCAATCTTCTGTACCCCTGCCCAATACACCTTCTGCTCTATTCCTTGGACTTCACATTTGCATTTCTACAGAGTCCTGTCCTGCAAACTGACTCAAAGTTCAGGTAATAGATTTCCAAGATTTAGAAATGTTGTGTGAGGTTTATTTATTTCATATTTCCTTCCATCTAAGCAAACTGTAACTTTCGGAAGTGAAATATTTCGAGTATGTCACGTGTATTTTAATGTTAGCTCTGCTTCACATTCAAACTTCTCACAGACCCCTGTGATGCCTTGCTGCAAAAATATATAGCTGCCAAGAGTGGTTGTGGGAAGTTAGAATTGCCAGAAAACCATACAAACAATCTAACAATAGAGCCTTGGATTTCTGAATATAATTGCACCATGTAAAGTCAAAATATAATATTTAAATGATTTTATATAATGATGAGTGTGGGCTAGAGAGAATCCAGATAGAATTTTATTTTTTTAAACAGTTCCGGGAAAAACATGGCCTTGACTTGGAAGTATAGCACGAAATATTTTTATACAGCATGAGTTCTCATTACCTAATCATATGATTTGTAGACCTGAATTGGAAACCAGGAAATAAACAAAGAAAAATATTCAAGCTATAAAAGATGGGAGTTTAAAATTTTCTTTGTATTTCTGATTAAAGCTATTAGGTAGCTAAATGGTCACCCATGATTTTAAAAAGCATCTGGACATTAAAAATAGGTAAATTTCTGCGGGACTTGGATGTCAGCTATTCCTGAAAAGCTTTATTTCACCGCTTTCCAACCCTGAATCAATCCACTTAAACGCAGCTGTATTTCAGATGCTCAGTGGAACTGTCCATGTAATGCATATAGTTGACAAATAGTCTGCAGAAAAAGCTAGATCCATTTGAAGATCTTTTTCTGTAAATGGTATTCACGTTATTTGTACAAACACACAGATGGGATTTCTGCTGTCTTCTTCAGGCTACTTCCTCCAGAGAGCTCTCCATCAAATCTCTCTAGTTCTACTCTTCTGGTGATCCAAAGTCAGCACTGGGATGGTCCAAGTGCATGAATTACTGTCTGCTAGAGGTGCACCCTGAGGGCTTCTGTGTGCAGCATCACGTGAGCCCTACTAATGTCACCCTGTTGGTATAAACTGAGCTAGCTGGACCTTAAGGGACAAGATTGTGCACTGATATTGTAATAGAAATTAGGTACTAAGAAGGAGGCTGGAAGATTTAAATATTTCTGCCTCCAGCTTAAGCAACACTAAATCTTGGTCTTTATCTGAAAAACTAGGTGAATTAGCCTATTTGGCATTCCTATGCCAAAAATGTCAGTAATACAACAAGAACCGTCAAAAGAGTAACAATTCCAATCATTACTTTGTAAAAATAATTCATTGGAAGAAGTCGGGAAGAAGGATGAAACATGCCAATATCCTACCCTGAGAATCATTCTGTTGATTTGCACAGGTTTCTTATTATATACCCATCTAATGCATTGGACATGCATGCTTGTGATGACACAAATACTTGCAAAGCTTACCAGATAAACCATGTTCTCTTCAGACAGCAAAACATTGCTTGATGGTTGTGTTTGCTAATTACATTTAGACTCAATGTTCTTAAAGGTCTTTTCCAACCAAAGTGATTCCATCATTCTCTAAATCGCAGATCCTGCTTGTCTTGGTTTAGGGCAAATTTGGCAGCAATCCTCAAGAAGGGGTGATTTATTAAAAATATTGATCTAGTACTGATATCCAACTGTGACGGACCAAGGCTCTCTAACAGTTCAAAATTAGAAAGTGTATGTTTATTGCAACGCTGGGCAGCGTGCGGGATAGCTCCCAAATACACACTGTGATTTAGAGGTGATAACAGAGTCTTTTTATCTATACAAGTATTGAATACCCAAAAGACAAATACATATTCATAATTTAGGTACATCCCATCATTCCTCACTTCGTATGGTAATTAGTTCAAAAGCTATTAAGCACACGTAGTTTGTTCCTCAAAATGAATCGGTGGTCCCTTTCATGGGGAGGGGTTCCAAAATGAGGAAATAAATGAAGTCTTCCTGGTTCTGAACTTTCTACATTTTCAATGCAAATATGACAAATGAACCCATTGGTAGAACTCCCATTCCCCATCTTCAATTGGTTTCAGAACAGAGGTGGCCTACAATTGTCTTATGTTCCTAAAAGCTATTTATGAGTTTCTATATTCTTCATGATAAACCCAGCTAAGCAAACATGATGTTGACAAGCAATCAATTATTAGTTAACTACTAACTCTTAACTTCAACAAGGCCTACCTATTTATTTTGATAAACTCTAATAAGGCTTATCTCTAACTAAAACCTCAGCTCCTCTAAAATCCCTAAATTTCTTTAAAGTTTATGTCTCAGGGGGCCCCCCCCAGAAAGCCCACCTACACGGCCCCTCCCCTCAACTGGTCTGGGAAACATTTCCTCTGAGAGAAGTGGAAAAAATCTGTTTATTTACCAGGGAAAGCACCCCCCAGCACAAAAAATGAACAATACCAGATGACAAAACTCAATCGCCGCTCTGAAGAGACAACAAATTCAGAAAGTCTCTCCTGTGGATGCTTGCTCTGTTATCAATCCCTCCGGCACTAGGAAAGGCTGCTGCCCAGAGTAGGCCCCCATAGGCCACAAAGTGCAAGCTCTCAGTGCTCTCCAGGTCCCAGTCTGGAGCAGGTTTGAACAGTTCCAAGAAAAGGGAAAGAAAAAAGACAGTCCAGGGAAAACTCTGCCTCAGCCAGCTAAACCAACTGAAAAGCAAAGAACACTCTGTTCTGCTCCATCAGTGCCCAGACAACACAGTGCAGCACAGAATGTGGAGCAGTGTTGCTTTTAGAAGAGTGAGTGCAGCCTGTGATAACAAACTCCGTACTTCTTCTTCTCCCCACCTTTGCTCTCAGAAGCAGTCTTGAAGGCAGAGAATATAATATCCAGCATTAACAGAACAGATGGCTGGGGATACAACATCATAAAGTCACCCTAAGACACTGCTCTACTGAGATATGTCACCAGACTATGCTAAGACAAAGTTTTGGAACTGCTAATTAAAATTCTACTATCACAGTGAAGCTGAGGAGGAAACACAGCTCACTCCAGTTACCTTGTGGCATGCCAATACTTCCTTTCAATCACAATGGTTTTCGTCTTTAAGTCCGTGACATCACAGGCATAATTCAATATCTTTTGGGCAGGAAGGAAGATATTCTTCTTCTCATTATACTGATGGGTAAGCTGAAATGCAAAGCAGTTAATTCAAAGTGAAACAGCGATAAAGTCAATAGTAAAACTCACCACAGTTTTGTTTACCAACCCAAGTCCTTATGATCCCAAAATACAAGAACAGCTGTAAAAGCCTTGTGGTTTCTTAATTTTTTCCTATACCTACATGGGAGGGTAAGGGATAAATGATCCCAAACAATGGTAATCCACAACAAAGCATTCTTGACATCATATTCAGCTTTTGCATAGCGAGCTCTTCACCTGATCAAGTTATTCCATTGCAATAGTTTGGGGAGTATCTTAGAGGGCTGCCTGTTGTTGGTTTAAACCATCTTGATCATTCAGGAACCCAGTAGCAATGAGAAAGTTCAAAATAAGATAGTGCTACACATTGATTTTCCTATATGACAGACATATTTCTACAAGACAGAAGGCTGACCTAATGCTTCCCTACAACATGGCTGAAGTGGCATCCTGTTCCCCATAGGTTTTTCAGTTTAATTTTAGCAGCTTTCTTACTAGATTAATGAGCTGAACTAACTCAAAAAGGAATCAGATAAGTGCCAGAGCTTTAAAACAAACAACAACAACAACAACAACAAAAAAGATGCAAAATGGTGATTTGTGGGTGCGTTTGAAAACAGAAATTTTTTTGTATTTTTCATAGAGACATGGCATTCTCTAGAATGATATTGCTCCAACGGTTTGAGTTTGGTTTTCTTTTTCCCCCTCAATTGTAAATGTTATGCATTCTTTTTGGCCATTTCAGTAAATAGATTTTCTGATACGTGTGAAAGACAGTCTAAAGTTCCCCTCATTTGCCTCACGACCATTCCCAGGACAGACCCTGGGACCCTAAAGACACCGATGGGAATTCTGGCCTGCCAGTAATGGATGAACACCAAAAATCCTGAGGCCCCTGAGCAGAATTCTGGCCTGCCAAGTGATTGTTCACAGCTGTGTCTTCAGTGACTGCTTCTAGCAGGGCCTGCCAAAGGGCAACCCGGCCTATATGCTTGCACCTGCTTCACGACAATAGACCAGGAATTTTCCCACCTCTTGGCCAGATGAACTTGCTGGGGCAACTTGGTAGCCCCCCCATGGAAAATCCTTCATCTCCACTACCAGCGTGAGGCACCGAGGTTGAAGCCCCCCTACCAAGGACTGAGACTGAGACACCTGTAATTCTGATGCAGGGGTGCTGGCCTGACTGAAGCAGGATGCCTGCTGAGTGTTGCCTACAGATGTGTTCACCGGACCTAGACTGGTTTCCCCCAGAAAGCAGTCCTGAAACAGTGGGTCCCACTCACTGCTGATACTGACTTATCCTGCTGAGAACATGGACTGTCTGTACCCGTCTTCAATATCTTTTTCCCCCTCAGCAATTTCAATAGACTTCTTCTTCTTCTTGATTGTATCTCAGCCATTTCAAGATTCTGTTTCCCCCCTCAGCAATGGACTATAATAGAACCTTGAGTTAACCAGGACTTTGAGATCTTCCCAACGTGACTAGGCAAACTCTATCAGCTGGACTAAGAGGACTTAGTCTCTCCATGTTTGGTAGCTATACTCCTCTCTCTTTCTCCCCCTCTTTTTTATTCTTTTCCTCTCCCTGATTCCTTTCAGGCATTTGCTGTGGTCATTCTATAAAGGTGCATTTGTTTGGATTGATACTGCAATCCCCTTTCCAGGTTGTCTGTTGCACTCCGAGATCAGTTAACCAACCAACCAGTTAACCAACCCCTTGGTATCAGCGGATCGTGACAATACCTTCTTTCAAGCTGACATTGGTTCTAGTCCATATAAGCACACTGGTAGGTAAAAGTAGACTCTAAAAGATAACATTCAAAATGTATTTCCCTTGTCTTCCCATTAAAGCAAGTGAAGAAAGCAGACAGGAGATCTTCAGATAACATGCTATGCAAATTGAAAAGATTCTGTCCTTATTTGAAGCAACTGAGAAACTCACACAATGAAATACAGTTCAGACAGATCGAAGGGTCACAGATGATGTCAAATCTGTACTTTCAATGTTTGAATGAAGCAAGATTTCTTGAAGTACAATCCTATAAAATGAAGGTGAGTTTGCAGAAGCAATTGAACTGGGTCTGTTTTATAAACACAATGTTTTCTAAGTAACTGAGGATTCAGGAAGGCAACCTTGGAATTTAAAGGATTTAGAAAGATACAAATACCAAGACTGGCAGTTCATTAGCTTTAACAGTCTCTTCAAATAAGATCTATTTTTAACTTCTTCTTGTAGTAGGTCTGAAGACATTAGGAATGATGCAATAAAACAAAACAAACAACAAACCAAAACAAAACCAAAACAGCTTTCTCAAAAAGCTTGGAGAAACCAGAGAAATTATGATTTTTAGGGGTTAAGTAGTCCTTTAAAAGTTGTCTCTGGGAAAAGAGATAAAAAACCACTAATTGACTGTGGAGTATATTCCAAACCTGTCCTGAAGCATGTAAGGGACAAGAGCCTGTAATAAAACTACTATGCTGGGTTCATCTGTTAAAAGCATTCCAGAATGGTTGAAATTATCAATCACATAATGTGGGATTAAAAAAAAAAAAAAAAAAAAAAAAGAAAAAAAGAAAAAGAAAAAAGAAGAAAGCATAGAGAAAAAAATATTTTGAACATGTTTTCCCATTCCCAGATGGCATAACAGCTTTATTTCATTTTGTTCCTAAGACTGATTAATAGCTTATGAAGTGTTTTACAATTGAGAGTGAGAGTGTTCACACTAACCATACAATTTGGATGGATCTCTTTTACTTTGCACAGCAGCAGATACGGTTTAGCACTCCACAGTTCAGTCCCCGAAAGTGAATGGGTGTGGCAGATTTAACCTAACTGGCCAGTCCACCAGAATGCTTAATTATCTTGGAAAATGCTTTGCTCTGTCTCATTATCTGGACATGTCTCTCTAGCTCCGCTTTGAGCTCCTTGATCTTTCATCTACAGGATGAGATCCAATTTAGCTTAGCAAGGACATAGCCTTTCAAAACCACATCTTTTATCTTCTGCATTCATACAAGTACATTTCTACTGCAGGGAACCCTGTGGAAGATCCTAGTTGTTTTGTTTCTCAGATAGTTGTTGCATAAAAGAGCTCTTCTTTTAATTTTTTCCCTGCTAAAGTATAGGCTCTGTACTTAACTGATTGTGATGCTAACTCATTATCATCTATTCTTCAGTCGTACAGAGTAGGCAGCAAAGTTTTCTTCTGAAGACATTCATTTAATGAGAAATGCTGAAGGTCTGACTTTAGTTGCAAAGGTCACCGATTGACCGGTTGCAAAATTGTTAAGTCTAGTAAGAGCAGGAAAAGTGTGCTGTTGCTGTGCCTGTAAATGTCGTGTCAGCTGCTGTTGGGATAAAAAGCATGAGCATAAGAAAAGATATCTGCATGGATAGAAAAGAAATTTGTTGTGATTTCTGCACAAGAGGAAGTATGAAGCACTTATTTCAGTGGCTAAGACAGTATCATCATTGGGCCAGTTCTCTTCAACATCTTTTGAACAACCTGGACACAGCACTTGAAGGAATATTAAGACAGTTTGCCAAAGACACTAAATTGGGAGGAGCTGTGAACTAACTCCCTTGAGGGCACAGAGACCTTGCAGAGAGATCTTGCCAAATAGGAGAGATGGGCAATTCTTGCTGGCCGGGAGTCTATGCACAAATCACAAAAGGGGCGGGACTGCTGGGGACGGCGTCTCAAGCTGGTTTTTTTCCAGCATCAGTCTCATGACATGGTGATGACAATGGGAAGCTGCCAGCAGCTCACGTCCCCAGCAGCAGACAAAGAACTTAATGTTACAACTTACTTGAAAAGTTTTTTGACCAATCACACAAAGCAAAAGCATATTGACAGTACTTCTGTCCAATCACTATAAAGACATGTACCTGGGCTTAGAACGATGCTCGCTTCTTTCGAATAAAAGACCTGCTTGTAAGCCTTAAGATACAACGCACAGAGCTCCATTATTAAGCTTAGAACTACCTAACATCGCACTAGATATACTTTGCTGTAGCTTAGGGAGTTATTCTAGACAAGCATTAATACACAGACCATTGTTCCATTTGTCCTTACTTTTCTACTTCTCATCTAATTTTTCTGCTGACAAACCTTATGACTACTGCTTAGCTCCAATGACAGTTCTGCTGTCTCTGAGGCCTTCCTTTTGCAGCTTTCCCAAACCCCTCTGTTTTTGAGGATTCCCACAGGCAATCACCAACCAGATGGAGTGGAACAAGGGCAAGTGCTGGATTCAGCACCTGCAACAGGGCAATCCTGGTGGGTGTATAGACTGGGGAGGGAGCAAGAGGCTGGGAGAAGCACTGCAGAAAGGGACCCAGGCTCCTGGCCAATGGCAAGCTGAATGTGCATCAGCAGTGCCCTGGCAGCCAGGAGGGCCAAGCCTGTCCTGGGGTGCATCAGGCACAGTATCACCAGCTGGGCAAGGAAGGGGATTGTCTTGCTCTGCTCTGCTCTGCTCTGCTCTTCTCTGCTCTGCTCTGCTCTGCTCTGCTCTGGGGCGGAATCACCTTGGTATTAGAAAGTCCTCAAATGAGGTCTACAAAGACAGGACTCAAAGAAATGGCATGCAGCTGAGTCAGGGGAGGTTTAGGTTGGGTATCCGGAAAAAGTTTTTAACCAGAGAATGGCTGGGCACTGGAAGAGTCTTTCCAGGGAGTGGTCACACCATCACACCTGTCTGAGTTTGGGACATTGCTCTCAGGCATATGGTGTGATTCTCAAGGATGGCCCCAGGCAGGGCCAGGAGTTGGACTGATGATGATCCTGATGGGGTCCTTCCAATTCAACAGATTCAATGACTCAATGGTTCTGTCCTGGCCACTCAAGGTATATTGCTTGGTCTCATCAGATTTTGATCTGCTCTTGTTGGTCAGACTTTGTCCCTACTGGCTAATGATATTTATCACAAAAGACAAAGTGCCTTTTCTCAATTTTCTCAAGCAATTGGAACATGCGCCTTAGAATCCTAAAAAAGTCTTTTCTTTGAAACAACACTGTAGTGTTTTTCAGTGCCCAGTAGTCTTTCCAGATCTTAAGGAGAAAGAAGGCAAAATGAGGGGACGTATTACAATGAATGATTGTCAATTTTCCGGTTCTTTAGCAGTATATTTGTACTTCCACTATTCTTTGCTGTAAAATCATGGTTTTCTATAGTATCCAATTTTCTAGCAAGACACATTTCTGCAACTGAGCCCATCAGTCATTGTGAAAATATATTGTCAAAAGTACAAAACATATGAATAGGCAGTGACAAGTGAGGGAAAAAAGAAGTATGAGAAGCAGCTGCATGATACTAAAGTGAGACAAGAAGGAGGAGAAGGTGCTCCAGTTGACACAGCAAAGAATCCCCCACAGTCCCTGGAGGACATCATCATCAAGCAGGTTGTCTCCCAGCAGTCCCTGGAGAACCGTGGAGGAACACAATGGAGCTCGTGGGGTGCTCCATTGCACAGCAGGTGAATGTGCTTTGAAGGAAGCTGCAGCTTGTGGAGGGAGGGAGGGCCAGAAAAGCATCCTTGACCTCTTGGAAGAGTGGAAGAGTACGTGCAAATCTTAAACAGCTGCTAACTCTAATCTATTCTCTTTCCACTTCTTGTCTTAGGTAAGTAAGAAGACAACCCAAGAATTAGAAGCCTAAATTCTTTTGCTTGAGGCTCCCATTCTTTCTGCCATTCTCTTAAAATTTAGTTTGAAGTAAAACTCATGATAAAGTTCTTAAGGCTTGATGTTCAGGCTTGTTTCAGAAAATAGGGAGTGCAAATAACTCTTGTCACTGTCATTTTTTTCATAGAAGGAAAAAAGGGAAATTACTGGTTTTCAAGGACTTACAGAAATCCATTGGTAACGGTGGTGAGACTGAAGAGTTTAATTAATCTGAAAAGAGAATGTCGTGGAGCTACCTCAGCGCTGTACAAGTTTTTTTACCAGGAAGTCTAGACTTTTAAACAGACTAAGGACACAATAGTTATCTCTGGGAATATTTTAGTATGTATAGTACATTCATCTTTAAATAGTTCTATCTGTTTGACAGTTATGACTTAGGCTTTAAATTTGATGTGAAAAGAAATATTTGTGATTCAGATCATTTCCATTTCTGAAGCATTTCAGTTGTTGACTGTTTTTGCTGTCTCCTGAGGGCGGGAAAATAGTCTTTGTACCAATACTGAAACAAACTAGATGGAAAAATTTGTTTTCCTCATTCTTTTCTGTCTATTTGAACAGGCACAGCAGCAAGACCACTGCTATGCGTCTGAGTGGCCCTTCCACTCCTGGAGGACAAACTTGTAGTGGCTAGTATGTTATTTGCACACATTTCTGATGCCGGCTGTTAACTGTTGTGCAGAAAGATCTGTCAACCTTTTTCACAGGAGGACACTTCTGAATTGCTTCACTTGTCTCTGAAGCAGAGAACTAAGCTGGCACTCCATTTCTGAGATCTTGCTGCGTTAGCCCCCAAACCCATTTCTTTCAAATGCCTTTTACTTTCAACCAAAGCACTTCATTACTTCATGATGTAATCTCTTGTTCTTAATGTTCGGGGGATTGTTTTAGACTGATAAGACCATATTGCAGTAAGCAGGTAGAACATCTATCTTAAGCAGTATCCATCACTTGGCTTTGGTTCATGTATCATAACATCTGCAAGGAATGTCATTTACAATCAATGGATGGGCTGGGGTAACGGGCCACAGGTTTAGGAATCTTTCTCCAATTAATTTTGCGTTAAAATTTAGCTCTTATCATTTCAATTGTGTCTTTATTAAAACAATCATCTATTTATTACCTGTACCACAATGAACTGTGTACCTGTACCACAGTCAACAGGGGTTGAGCATCCTACAACAATTCCAAGAAGAAGAATGGTCTGAGCCCCCAGTGCAGCACATGAAGTCTGTCATCAAGTCAGAGTCCCGCAGGCGTTTTCTCAGCCTGGAGAAGAGCAGACTCTGGGCAAATTGTTAGAGCAGCTCTCCAGCAGCTGAAGACAGCCTACCAGAAGGAGGCAAGTGAGCTACACAAGGGCACGGAGCAATAGGAAAAGTGTGGATGGCTTTAAAACCTGAAGAGTATAGGTTTCCTTTGGCTATTGGGAAGAAATTCCTTGCCAAGATGGTTGGGAGACACTAGAACATGTTGTGGGTGACCAATTCCTGGAAGTGATCAAGGCCAGCTTGAATGGGTCTTTGAGCTTAAGGCGGTCTAGTGGAAGGTGTCCCTGACAATGACATGGTGGGGAGGAGGTAGGTGAATTTAAGGTC
>NW_027098996.1:0-106584 GCF_037042795.1 Molothrus aeneus
GGGGTCTGCAAAGAGTTTGGCAAGAATGAAAGGGTAGTTGTCCAAAACTCGTTCTTTTCCAATAGAATAACCATGGAAAAGGCAGGAGAGTGGTAAAGTACTGTTTTTTCTAAGTCTGAAGGCTGCCCACACTGTGCCTGTGTGCTGCAGCTTGCATCTTCGCCTTTGGGAAGCTGCCGCTCGCCGATTCTCCCGGAGGCGAAGAAGCGGCTTCTTCGCACACAGAGCATTGTGGCGAGCGCAGGGAGCTCCTGAGAGCGGTTTGTGCCGAAAGAAGCCCGGGACCGGCACTTAGCTTCGGAAGAGCTGCGTATCTGCGTCTTCTGCGTGTCTTGCCGCTCTACACTCAGCAAAAAGCTTTTCCAGCATATTTTGCAAGGAGAAACTCTGCCAGGAAAGAAAACATCCAAAATCTTGTTCTAAAGCTTGCAGGGGGTCTGCAAAGAGTTTGGCAAGAATGAAAGGTAGTTGTCCAAAACTCGTTCTTTTCCAATAGAATAACCATGGAAAAGGCAGGAGAGTGGTAAAGTACTGTTTTCTCGAAGTCTGAAGGCTGCCCACACTGTGCCTGTGTGCTGCAGCTTGCATCTTCGCCTTTGGGAAGCTGCCGCTCGCCGATTCTCCCGGAGGCGAAGAAGCGGCTTCTTCGCACACAGAGCATTGTGGAGGGCGCAGGGAGCTCCTGAGAGAGGTTTGTGCCGAAAGAAGCCCGGGACCGGCACTTAGCTTCGGAGAGGTGCGTATCCGCGTCTTCTGCGTGTCTTGCCGCTCTACACTCAGCAAAAAGCTTTTCCACCATATCTTGCAAGGAGAAACTCTGCCAGGAAAGAAAACATCCAAAAACTTGTTCTAAAGCTTGCACGGGGGTGTGCAAAGAGTTTGGCAAGAATGAAAGGTAGTTGTCCAAAACTCGTTCTTTTCCAATAGAATAACCATGGAAAAGGCAGGAGAGTGGTAAAGTACTGTTTTCTCTAAGTCTGTAGGCTGCCCACACTGTGCCTGTGTGCTGCAGCTTACATCTTCGCCTTTGGGAAGCTGCCGCTCGCCGATTCTCCCGGAGGCGAAGAAGCGGCTTCTTCGCACACAGAGCATTGTGGCGAGCGCAGGGAGCTCCTGAGAGCGGTTTGTGCCGAAAGAAGCCCGGGACCGGCACTTAGCTTCGGAGAGCTGCGTATCTGCGTCTTCTGCGTGTCTTGCCGCTCTACACTCAGCCAAAAGCTTTTCCACCATATCTTGCAAGGAGAAACTCTGCCAGGAAAGAAAACATCCAAAATCTTGTTCTAAAGCTTGCACGGGGGTCTGCAAAGAGTTTGGCAAGAATGAAAGGTAGTTGTCCAAAACTCGTTCTTTTCCAATAGGATAACCATGGAAAAGGCAGGAGAGTGGTAAAGTACTGTTTTCTCTAAGTCTGAAGGCTGCCCACACTGTGCCTGCGTGCTGCAGCTTGCATCTTCGCCTTTGGGAAGCTGCCGCTCGCCGATTCTCCCGCAGGCGAAGAAGCGGCTTCTTCGCACACAGAGCATTGTGGCGAGCGCAGGGAGCTCCTGAGAGCGGTTTGTGCCGAAAGAAGCCCGGGGACCGGCACTTAGCTTCGGAGAGCTGCGTATCTGCGTCTTCTGCGTGTCTTGCCGCTCTACACTCAGCAAAAAGCTTTTCCACCATATCTTGCAAGGAGAAACTCTGCCAGGAAAGAAAACATCCAAAATCTTGTTCTAAAGCTTGCACGGGGGTCTGCAAAGAGTTTGGCAAGAATGAAAGGTAGTTGTCCAAAACTCGTTCTTTTCCAATAGAATAACCATGGAAAAGGCAGGAGAGTGGTAAAGTACTGTTTTTTCTAAGTCTGAAGGCTGCCCACACTGTGCCTGTGTGCTGCAGCTTGCATCTTCGCCTTTGGGAAGCTGCCGCTCGCCGATTCTCCCGGAGGCGAAGAAGCGGCTTCTTCGCACACAGAGCATTGTGGCGAGCGCAGGGAGCTCCTGAGAGCGGTTTGTGCCGAAAGAAGCCCGGGACCGGCACTTAGCTTCGGAGAGCTGCGTATCTGCGTCTTCTGCGTGTCTTGCCGCTCTACACTCAGCAAAAAGCTTTTCCACCATATCTTGCAAGGAGAAACTCTGCCAGGAAAGAAAACATCCAAAATCTTGTTCTAAAGCTTGCACGGGGGTCTGCAAAGAGTTTGGCAAGAATGAAAGGTAGTTGTCCAAAACTCGTTCTTTTCCAATAGAATAACCATGGAAAAGGCAGGAGAGTGGTAAAGTACTGTTTTCTCTAAGTCTGAAGGCTGCCCACACTGTGCCTGTGTGCTGCAGCTTGCATCTTCGCCTTTGGGAAGCTGCCGCTCGCCGATTCTCCCGGAGGCGAAGAAGCGGCTTCTTCGCACACAGAGCATTGTGGCGAGCGCAGGGAGCTCCTGAGAGCGGTTTGTGCCGAAAGAAGCCCGGGACCGGCACTTAGCTTCGGAGAGCTGCGTATCTGCGTCTTCTGCGTGTCTTGCCGCTCTACACTCAGCCAAAGCTTTTCCACCATATCTTGCAAGGAGAACTCTGCCAGGAAAGAAAACATCCAAAATCTTGTTCTAAAGCTTGCACGGGGGTCTGCAAAGAGTTTGGCAAGAATGAAAGGTAGTTGTCCAAAACTCGTTCTTTTCCAATAGAATAACCATGGAAAAGGCAGGAGAGTGGTAAAGTACTGTTTTCTCTAAGTCTGAAGGCTGCCCACACTGTGCCTGCGTGCTGCAGCTTGCATCTTCGCCTTTGGGAAGCTGCCGCTCGCCGATTCTCCCGCAGGCGAAGAAGCGGCTTCTTCGCACACAGAGCATTGTGGCGAGCGCAGGGAGCTCCTGAGAGCGGTTTGTGCCGAAAGAAGCCCGGGACCGGCACTTAGCTTCGGAGAGCTGCGTATCTGCGTCTTCTGCGTGTCTTGCCGCTCTACACTCAGCAAAAAGCTTTTCCACCATATCTTGCAAGGAGAAACTCTGCCAGGAAAGAAAACATCGAAAATCTTGTTCTAAAGCTTGCACGGGGGTCTGCAAAGAGTTTGGCAAGAATGAAAGGTAGTTGTCCAAAACTCGTTCTTTTCCAATAGAATAACCATGGAAAAGGCAGGAGAGTGGTAAAGTACTGTTTTCTCTAAGTCTGAAGGCTGCCCACACTGTGCCTGTGTGCTGCAGCTTGCATCTTCGCCTTTGGGAAGCTGCCGCTCGCCGATTCTCCCGGAGGCGAAGAAGCGGCTTCTTCGCACACAGAGCATTGTGGCGAGCGCAGGGAGCTCCTGAGAGCGGTTTGTGCCGAAAGAAGCCCGGGACCGGCACTTAGCTTCGGAGAGCTGCGTATCTGCGTCTTCTGCGTGTCTTGCCGCTCTACACTCAGCCAAAAGCTTTTCCACCATATCTTGCAAGGAGAAACTCTGCCAGGAAAGAAAACATCCAAAATCTTGTTCTAAAGCTTGCACGGGGGTCTGCAAAGAGTTTGGCAAGAATGAAAGGTAGTTGTCCAAAACTCGTTCTTTTCCAATAGAATAACCATGGAAAAGGCAGGAGAGTGGTAAAGTACTGTTTTCTCTAAGTCTGAAGGCTGCCCACACTGTGCCTGTGTGCTGCAGCTTGCATCTTCGCCTTTGGGAAGCTGCCGCTCGCCGATTCTCCCGGAGGCGAAGAAGCGGCTTCTTCGCACACAGAGCATTGTGGCGAGCGCAGGGAGCTCCTGAGAGCGGTTTGTGCCGAAAGAAGCCCGGGACCGGCACTTAGCTTCGGAGAGCTGCGTATCTGCGTCTTCTGCGTGTCTTGCCGCTCTACACTCAGCCAAAAGCTTTTCCACCATATCTTGCAAGGAGAAACTCTGCCAGGAAAGAAAACATCCAAAATCTTGTTCTAAAGCTTGCACGGGGGTCTGCAAAGAGTTTGGCAAGAATGAAAGGTAGTTGTCCAAAACTCGTTCTTTTCCAATAGAATAACCATGGAAAAGGCAGGAGAGTGGTAAAGTACTGTTTTCTCTAAGTCTGAAGGCTGCCCACACTGTGCCTGTGTGCTGCAGCTTGCATCTTCGCCTTTGGGAAGCTGCCGCTCGCCGATTCTCCCGGAGGCGAAGAAGCGGCTTCTTCGCACACAGAGCATTGTGGCGAGCGCAGGGAGCTCCTGAGAGCGGTTTGTGCCGAAAGAAGCCCGGGACCGGCACTTAGCTTCGGAGAGCTGCGTATCTGCGTCTTCTGCGTGTCTTGCCGCTCTACACTCAGCCAAAAGCTTTTCCACCATATCTTGCAAGGAGAAACTCTGCCAGGAAAGAAAACATCCAAAATCTTGTTCTAAAGCTTGCACGGGGGTCTGCAAAGCGTTTGGCAAGAATGAAAGGTAGTTGTCCAAAACTCGTTCTTTTCCAATAGAATAACCATGGAAAAGGCAGGAGAGTGGTAAAGTACTGTTTTCTCTAAGTCTGAAGGCTGCCCACACTGTGCCTGTGTGCTGCAGCTTGCATCTTCGCCTTTGGGAAGCTGCCGCTCGCCGGTTCTCCCGGAGGCGAAGAAGCGGCTTCTTCGCACACAGAGCATTGTGGCGAGCGCAGGGAGCTCCTGAGAGCGGTTTGTGCCGAAAGAAGCCCGGGACCGGCACTTAGGCTTCGGAGAGCTGCGTATCTGCGTCTTCTGCGTGTCTTGC
Source organism: Molothrus aeneus (assembly GCF_037042795.1). Lineage (NCBI taxonomy): Eukaryota > Metazoa > Chordata > Aves > Passeriformes > Icteridae > Molothrus > Molothrus aeneus. Next base: position 4,646 of record NW_027098996.1, read on the forward strand.
CGCTCTACACTCAGCAAAAAGCTTTTCCACCATATCTTGCAAGGAGAAACTCTGCCAGGAAGAAAACATCCAAAATCTTGTTCTAAAGCTTGCACGGGGGTCTGCAAAGAGTTTGGCAAGAATGAAAGGTAGTTGTCCAAAACTCGTTCTTTTCCAATAGAATAACCATGGAAAAGGCAGGAGAGTGGTAAAGTACTGTTTCTCTAAGTCTGAAGGCTGCCCACACTGTGCCTGTGTGCTGCAGCTTGCATCTTCGCCTTTGGGAAGCTGCCGCTCGCCGATTCTCCCGCAGGCGAAGAAGCGGCTTCTTCGCACACAGAGCATTGTGGCGAGCGCAGGGAGCTCCTGAGAGCGGTTTGTGCCGAAAGAAGCCCGGGACCGGCACTTAGCTTCGGAGAGCTGCGTATCTGCGTCTTCTGCGTGTCTTGCCGCTCTACACTCAGCAAAAAGCTTTTCCACCATATCTTGCAAGGAGAAACTCTGCCAGGAAAGAAAACATCCAAAAATCTTGTTCTAAAGCTTGCACGGGGGTCTGCAAAGAGTTTGGCAAGAATGAAAGGTAGTTGTCCAAAACTCGTTCTTTTCCAATAGAATAACCATGGAAAAGGCAGGAGAGTGGTAAAGTACTGTTTTCTCTAAGTCTGAAGGCTGCCCACACTGTGCCTGTGTGCTGCAGCTTGCATCTTCGCCTTTGGGAAGCTGCCGCTCGCCGATTCTCCCGCAGGCGAAGAAGCGGCTTCTTCGCACACAGAGCATTGTGGCGAGCGCAGGGAGCTCCTGAGAGCGGTTTGTGCCGAAAGAAGCCCGGGACCGGCACTTAGCTTCGGAGAGCTGCGTATCTGCGTCTTCTGCGTGTCTTGCCGCTCTACACTCAGCAAAAAGCTTTTCCACCATATCTTGCAAGGAGAAACTCTGCCAGGAAAGAAAACATCCAAAATCTTGTTCTAAAGCTTGCACGGGGGTCTGCAAAGAGTTTGGCAAGAATGAAAGGTAGTTGTCCAAAACTCGTTCTTTTCCAATAGAATAACCATGGAAAAGGCAGGAGAGTGGTAAAGTACTGTTTTCTCTAAGTCTGAAGGCTGCCCACACTGTGCCTGTGTGCTGCAGCTTGCATCTTCGCCTTTGGGAAGCTGCCGCTCGCCGATTCTCCCGGAGGCGAAGAAGCGGCTTCTTCGCACACAGAGCATTGTGGCGAGCGCAGGGAGCTCCTGAGAGCGGTTTGTGCCGAAAGAAGCCCGGGACCGGCACTTAGCTTCGGAGAGCTGCGTATCTGCGTCTTCTGCGTGTCTTGCCGCTCTACACTCAGCCAAAAGCTTTTCCACCATATCTTGCAAGGAGAAACTCTGCCAGGAAAGAAAACATCCAAAATCTTGTTCTAAAGCTTGCACGGGGGTCTGCAAAGAGTTTGGCAAGAATGAAAGGTAGTTGTCCAAAACTCGTTCTTTTCCAATAGAATAACCATGGAAAAGGCAGGAGAGTGGTAAAGTACTGTTTTCTCTAAGTCTGAAGGCTGCCCACACTGTGCCCTGTGTGCTGCAGCTTGCATCTTCGCCTTTGGGAAGCTGCCGCTCGCCGATTCTCCCGGAGGCGAAGAAGCGGCTTCTTCGCACACAGAGCATTGTGGAGGGCGCAGGGAGCTCCTGAGAGAGGTTTGTGCCGAAAGAAGCCCGGGACCGGCACTTAGCTTCGGAGAGCTGCGTATCCGCGTCTTCTGCGTGTCTTGCCGCTCTACACTCAGCAAAAAGCTTTTCCACCATATCTTGCAAGGAGAAACTCTGCCAGGAAAGAAAACATCCAAAAACTTGTTCTAAAGCTTGCACGGGGGTGTGCAAAGAGTTTGGCAAGAATGAAAGGTAGTTGTCCAAAACTCGTTCTTTTCCAATAGAATAACCATGGAAAAGGCAGGAGAGTGGTAAAGTACTGTTTTCTCTAAGTCTGTAGGCTGCCCACACTGTGCCTGTGTGCTGCAGCTTACATCTTCGCCTTTGGGAAGCTGCCGCTCGCCGATTCTCCCGGAGGCGAAGAAGCGGCTTCTTCGCACACAGAGCATTGTGGCGAGCGCAGGGAGCTCCTGAGAGCGGTTTGTGCCGAAAGAAGCCCGGGACCGGCACTTAGCTTCGGAGAGCTGCGTATCTGCGTCTTCTGCGTGTCTTGCCGCTCTACACTCAGCCAAAAGCTTTTCCACCATATCTTGCAAGGAGAAACTCTGCCAGGAAAGAAAACATCCAAAATCTTGTTCTAAAGCTTGCACGGGGGTCTGCAAAGAGTTTGGCAAGAATGAAAGGTAGTTGTCCAAAACTCCTTCTTTTCCAATAGGATAACCATGGAAAAGGCAGGAGAGTGGTAAAGTACTGTTTTCTCTAAGTCTGAAGGCTGCCCACACTGTGCCTGCGTGCTGCAGCTTGCATCTTCGCCTTTGGGAAGCTGCCGCTCGCCGATTCTCCCGCAGGCGAAGAAGCGGCTTCTTCGCACACAGAGCATTGTGGCGAGCGCAGGGAGCTCCTGAGAGCGGTTTGTGCCGAAAGAAGCCCGGGACCGGCACTTAGCTTCGGAGAGCTGCGTATCTGCGTCTTCTGCGTGTCTTGCCGCTCTACACTCAGCCAAAAGCTTTTCCAGCATATCTTGCAAGGAGAAACTCTGCCAGGAAAGAAAACATCCAAAATCTTGTTCTAAAGCTTGCACGGGGGTCTGCAAAGAGTTTGGCAAGAATGAAAGGTAGTTGTCCAAAACTCGTTCTTTTCCAATAGAATAACCATGGAAAAGGCAGGAGAGTGGTAAAGTACTGTTTTCTCTAAGTCTGAAGGCTGCCCACACTGTGCCTGTGTGCTGCAGCTTGCATCTTCGCCTTTGGGAAGCTGCCGCTCGCCGATTCTCCCGCAGGCGAAGAAGCGGCTTCTTCGCACACAGAGCATTGTGGCGAGCGCAGGGAGCTCCTGAGAGCGGTTTGTGCCGAAAGAAGCCCGGGACCGGCACTTAGCTTCGGAGAGCTGCGTATCTGCGTCTTCTGCGTGTCTTGCCGCTCTACACTCAGCAAAAAGCTTTTCCACCATATCTTGCAAGGAGAAAATCTGCCAGGAAAGAAAACATCCAAAATCTTGTTCTAAAGCTTGCACGGGGGTCTGCAAAGAGTTTGGCAAGAATGAAAGGTAGTTGTCCAAAACTCGTTCTTTTCCAATAGAATAACCATGGAAAAGGCAGGAGAGTGGTAAAGTACTGTTTTCTCTAAGTCTGAAGGCTGCCCACACTGTGCCTGTGTGCTGCAGCTTGCATCTTCGCCTTTGGGAAGCTGCCGCTCGCCGATTCTCCCGCAGGCGAAGAAGCGGCTTCTTCGCACACAGAGCATTGTGGCGAGCGCAGGGAGCTCCTGAGAGCGGTTTGTGCCGAAAGAAGCCCGGGACCGGCACTTAGCTTCGGAGAGCTGCGTATCTGCGTCTTCTGCGTGTCTTGCCGCTCTACACTCAGCAAAAAGCTTTTCCACCATATCTTGCAAGGAGAAACTCTGCCAGGAAAGAAAACATCCAAAATCTTGTTCTAAAGCTTGCACGGGGGTCTGCAAAGAGTTTGGCAAGAATGAAAGGTAGTTGTCCAAAACTCGTTCTTTTCCAATAGAATAACCATGGAAAAGGCAGGAGAGTGGTAAAGTACTGTTTTTTCTAAGTCTGAAGGCTGCCCACACTGTGCCTGTGTGCTGCAGCTTGCATCTTCGCCTTTGGGAAGCTGCCGCTCGCCGATTCTCCCGGAGGCGAAGAAGCGGCTTCTTCGCACACAGAGCATTGTGGCGAGCGCAGGGAGCTCCTGAGAGCGGTTTGTGCCGAAAGAAGCCCGGGACCGGCACTTAGCTTCGGAGAGCTGCGTATCTGCGTCTTCTGCGTGTCTTGCCGCTCTACACTCAGCAAAAAGCTTTTCCAGCATATTTTGCAAGGAGAAACTCTGCCAGGAAAGAAAACATCCAAAATCTTGTTCTAAAGCTTGCAGGGGGGTCTGCAAAGAGTTTGGCAAGAATGAAAGGTAGTTGTCCAAAACTCGTTCTTTTCCAATAGAATAACCATGGAAAAGGCAGGAGAGTGGTAAAGTACTGTTTTCTCTAAGTCTGAAGGCTGCCCACACTGTGCCTGTGTGCTGCAGCTTGCATCTTCGCCTTTGGGAAGCTGCCGCTCGCCGATTCTCCCGGAGGCGAAGAAGCGGCTTCTTCGCACACAGAGCATTGTGGAGGGCGCAGGGAGCTCCTGAGAGAGGTTTGTGCCGAAAGAAGCCCGGGACCGGCACTTAGCTTCGGAGAGCTGCGTATCCGCGTCTTCTGCGTGTCTTGCCGCTCTACACTCAGCAAAAAGCTTTTCCACCATATCTTGCAAGGAGAAACTCTGCCAGGAAAGAAAACATCCAAAAACTTGTTCTAAAGCTTGCACGGGGGTGTGCAAAGAGTTTGGCAAGAATGAAAGGTAGTTGTCCAAAACTCGTTCTTTTCCAATAGAATAACCATGGAAAAGGCAGGAGAGTGGTAAAGTACTGTTTTCTCTAAGTCTGTAGGCTGCCCACACTGTGCCTGTGTGCTGCAGCTTACATCTTCGCCTTTGGGAAGCTGCCGCTCGCCGATTCTCCCGGAGGCGAAGAAGCGGCTTCTTCGCACACAGAGCATTGTGGCGAGCGCAGGGAGCTCCTGAGAGCGGTTTGTGCCGAAAGAAGCCCGGGACCGGCACTTAGCTTCGGAGAGCTGCGTATCTGCGTCTTCTGCGTGTCTTGCCGCTCTACACTCAGCCAAAAGCTTTTCCACCATATCTTGCAAGGAGAAACTCTGCCAGGAAAGAAAACATCCAAAATCTTGTTCTAAAGCTTGCACGGGGGTCTGCAAAGAGTTTGGCAAGAATGAAAGGTAGTTGTCCAAAACTCGTTCTTTTCCAATAGGATAACCATGGAAAAGGCAGGAGAGTGGTAAAGTACTGTTTTCTCTAAGTCTGAAGGCTGCCCACACTGTGCCTGCGTGCTGCAGCTTGCATCTTCGCCTTTGGGAAGCTGCCGCTCGCCGATTCTCCCGCAGGCGAAGAAGCGGCTTCTTCGCACACAGAGCATTGTGGCGAGCGCAGGGAGCTCCTGAGAGCGGTTTGTGCCGAAAGAAGCCCGGGACCGGCACTTAGCTTCGGAGAGCTGCGTATCTGCGTCTTCTGCGTGTCTTGCCGCTCTACACTCAGCAAAAAGCTTTTCCACCATATCTTGCAAGGAGAAACTCTGCCAGGAAAGAAAACATCCAAAATCTTGTTCTAAAGCTTGCACGGGGGTCTGCAAAGAGTTTGGCAAGAATGAAAGGTAGTTGTCCAAAACTCGTTCTTTTCCAATAGAATAACCATGGAAAAGGCAGGAGAGTGGTAAAGTACTGTTTTCTCTAAGTCTGAAGGCTGCCCACACTGTGCCTGCGTGCTGCAGCTTGCATCTTCGCCTTTGGGAAGCTGCCGCTCGCCGATTCTCCCGCAGGCGAAGAAGCGGCTTCTTCGCACACAGAGCATTGTGGCGAGCGCAGGGAGCTCCTGAGAGCGGTTTGTGCCGAAAGAAGCCCGGGACCGGCACTTAGCTTCGGAGAGCTGCGTATCTGCGTCTTCTGCGTGTCTTGCCGCTCTACACTCAGCAAAAAGCTTTTCCACCATATCTTGCAAGGAGAAACTCTGCCAGGAAAGAAAACATCCAAAATCTTGTTCTAAAGCTTGCACGGGGGTCTGCAAAGAGTTTGGCAAGAATGAAAGGTAGTTGTCCAAAACTCGTTCTTTTCCAATAGAATAACCATGGAAAAGGCAGGAGAGTGGTAAAGTACTGTTTTTTCTAAGTCTGAAGGCTGCCCACACTGTGCCTGTGTGCTGCAGCTTGCATCTTCGCCTTTGGGAAGCTGCCGCTCGCCGATTCTCCCGGAGGCGAAGAAGCGGCTTCTTCGCACACAGAGCATTGTGGCGAGCGCAGGGAGCTCCTGAGAGCGGTTTGTGCCGAAAGAAGCCCGGGACCGGCACTTAGCTTCGGAGAGCTGCGTATCTGCGTCTTCTGCGTGTCTTGCCGCTCTACACTCAGCCAAAAGCTTTTCCACCATATCTTGCAAGGAGAAACTCTGCCAGGAAAGAAAACATCCAAAATCTTGTTCTAAAGCTTGCACGGGGGTCTGCAAAGAGTTTGGCAAGAATGAAAGGTAGTTGTCCAAAACTCGTTCTTTTCCAATAGAATAACCATGGAAAAGGCAGGAGAGTGGTAAAGTACTGTTTTCTCTAAGTCTGAAGGCTGCCCACACTGTGCCTGTGTGCTGCAGCTTGCATCTTCGCCTTTGGGAAGCTGCCGCTCGCCGATTCTCCCGCAGGCGAAGAAGCGGCTTCTTCGCACACAGAGCATTGTGGCGAGCGCAGGGAGCTGCTGAGAGCGGTTTGTGCCGAAAGAAGCCCGGGACCGGCACTTAGCTTCGGAGAGCTGCGTATCTGCGTCTTCTGCGTGTCTTGCCGCTCTACACTCAGCAAAAAGCTTTTCCACCATATCTTGCAAGGAGAAACTCTGCCAGGAAAGAAAACATCCAAAATCTTGTTCTAAAGCTTGCACGGGGGTCTGCAAAGAGTTTGGCAAGAATGAAAGGTAGTTGTCCAAAACTCGTTCTTTTCCAATAGAATAACCATGGAAAAGGCAGGAGAGTGGTAAAGTACTGTTTTCTCTAAGTCTGAAGGCTGCCCACACTGTGCCTGCGTGCTGCAGCTTGCATCTTCGCCTTTGGGAAGCTGCCGCTCGCCGATTCTCCCGGAGGCGAAGAAGCGGCTTCTTCGCACACAGAGCATTGTGGCGAGCGCAGGGAGCTCCTGAGAGCGGTTTGTGCCGAAAGAAGCCCGGGACCGGCACTTAGCTTCGGAGAGCTGCGTATCTGCGTCTTCTGCGTGTCTTGCCGCTCTACACTCAGCCAAAAGCTTTTCCACCATATCTTGCAAGGAGAAACTCTGCCAGGAAAGAAAACATCCAAAGTCTTGTTCTAAAGCTTGCACGGGGGTCTGCAAAGAGTTTGGCAAGAATGAAAGGTAGTTGTCCAAAACTCGTTCTTTTCCAATAGAATAACCATGGAAAAGGCAGGAGAGTGGTAAAGTACTGTTTTCTCTAAGTCTGAAGGCTGCCCACACTGTGCCTGTGTGCTGCAGCTTGCATCTTCGCCTTTGGGAAGCTGCCGCTCGCCGATTCTCCCGCAGGCGAAGAAGCGGCTTCTTCGCACACAGAGCATTGTGGCGAGCGCAGGGAGCTCCTGAGAGCGGTTTGTGCCGAAAGAAGCCCGGGACCGGCACTTAGCTTCGGAGAGCTGCGTATCTGCGTCTTCTGCGTGTCTTGCCGCTCTACACTCAGCAAAAAGCTTTTCCACCATATCTTGCAAGGAGAAACTCTGCCAGGAAAGAAAACATCCAAAATCTTGTTCTAAAGCTTGCACAGGGGTCTGCAAAGAGTTTGGCAAGAATGAAAGGTAGTTGTCCAAAACTCGTTCTTTTCCAATAGAATAACCATGGAAAAGGCAGGAGAGTGGTAAAGTACTGTTTTCTCTAAGTCTGAAGGCTGCCCACACTGTGCCTGTGTGCTGCAGCTTGCATCTTCGCCTTTGGGAAGCTGCCGCTCGCCGATTCTCCCGGAGGCGAAGAAGCGGCTTCTTCGCACACAGAGCATTGTGGAGGGCGCAGGGAGCTCCTGAGAGAGGTTTGTGCCGAAAGAAGCCCGGGACCGGCACTTAGCTTCGGAGAGCTGCGTATCTGCGTCTTCTGCGTGTCTTGCCGCTCTACACTCAGCAAAAAGCTTTTCCACCATATCTTGCAAGGAGAAACTCTGCCAGGAAAGAAAACATCCAAAATCTTGTTCTAAAGCTTGCACGCAGGTCTGCAAAGAGTTTGGCAAGAATGAAAGGTAGTTGTCCAAAACTCGTTCTTTTCCAATAGAATAACCATGGAAAAGGCAGGAGAGTGGTAAAGTACTGTTTTCTCTAAGTCTGTAGGCTGCCCACACTGTGCCTGTGTGCTGCAGCTTACATCTTCGCCTTTGGGAAGCTGCCGCTCGCCGATTCTCCCGGAGGCGAAGAAGCGGCTTCTTCGCACACAGAGCATTGTGGCGAGCGCAGGGAGCTCCTGAGAGCGGTTTGTGCCGAAAGAAGCCCGGGACCGGCACTTAGCTTCGGAGAGCTGCGTATCTGCGTCTTCTGCGTGTCTTGCCGCTCTACACTCAGCCAAAAGCTTTTCCAGCATATCTTGCAAGGAGAAACTCTGCCAGGAAAGAAAACATCCAAAATCTTGTTCTAAAGCTTGCACGGGGGTCTGCAAAGAGTTTGGCAAGAATGAAAGGTAGTTGTCCAAAACTCGTTCTTTTCCAATAGAATAACCATGGAAAAGGCAGGAGAGTGGTAAAGTACTGTTTTCTCTAAGTCTGAAGGCTGCCCACACTGTGCCTGTGTGCTGCAGCTTGCATCTTCGCCTTTGGGAAGCTGCCGCTCGCCGATTCTCCCGCAGGCGAAGAAGCGGCTTCTTCGCACACAGAGCATTGTGGCGAGCGCAGGGAGCTCCTGAGAGCGGTTTGTGCCGAAAGAAGCCCGGGACCGGCACTTAGCTTCGGAGAGCTGCGTATCTGCGTCTTCTGCGTGTCTTGCCGCTCTACACTCAGCCAAAAGCTTTTCCACCATATCTTGCAAGGAGAAACTCTGCCAGGAAAGAAAACATCCAAAATCTTGTTCTAAAGCTTGCACGGGGGTCTGCAAAGAGTTTGGCAAGAATGAAAGGTAGTTGTCCAAAACTCGTTCTTTTCCAATAGAATAACCATGGAAAAGGCAGGAGAGTGGTAAAGTACTGTTTTCTCTAAGTCTGAAGGCTGCCCACACTGTGCCTGCGTGCTGCAGCTTGCATCTTCGCCTTTGGGAAGCTGCCGCTCGCCGATTCTCCCGCAGGCGAAGAAGCGGCTTCTTCGCACACAGAGCATTGTGGCGAGCGCAGGGAGCTCCTGAGAGCGGTTTGTGCCGAAAGAAGCCCGGGACCGGCACTTAGCTTCGGAGAGCTGCGTATCTGCGTCTTCTGCGTGTCTTGCCGCTCTACACTCAGCAAAAAGCTTTTCCACCATATCTTGCAAGGAGAAACTCTGCCAGGAAAGAAAACATCCAAAATCTTGTTCTAAAGCTTGCACGGGGGTCTGCAAAGAGTTTGGCAAGAATGAAAGGTAGTTGTCCAAAACTCGTTCTTTTCCAATAGAATAACCATGGAAAAGGCAGGAGAGTGGTAAAGTACTGTTTTTTCTAAGTCTGAAGGCTGCCCACACTGTGCCTGTGTGCTGCAGCTTGCATCTTCGCCTTTGGGAAGCTGCCGCTCGCCGATTCTCCCGGAGGCGAAGAAGCGGCTTCTTCGCACACAGAGCATTGTGGCGAGCGCAGGGAGCTCCTGAGAGCGGTTTGTGCCGAAAGAAGCCCGGGACCGGCACTTAGCTTCGGAGAGCTGCGTATCTGCGTCTTCTGCGTGTCTTGCCGCTCTACACTCAGCCAAAAGCTTTTCCACCATATCTTGCAAGGAGAAACTCTGCCAGGAAAGAAAACATCCAAAATCTTGTTCTAAAGCTTGCACGGGGGTCTGCAAAGAGTTTGGCAAGAATGAAAGGTAGTTGTCCAAAACTCGTTCTTTTCCAATATAATAACCATGGAAAAGGCAGGAGAGTGGTAAAGTACTGTTTTCTCTAAGTCTGAAGGCTGCCCACACTGTGCCTGTGTGCTGCAGCTTGCATCTTCGCCTTTGGGAAGCTGCCGCTCGCCGATTCTCCCGGAGGCGAAGAAGCGGCTTCTTCGCACACAGAGCATTGTGGCGAGCGCAGGGAGCTCCTGAGAGCGGTTTGTGCCGAAAGAAGCCCGGGACCGGCACTTAGCTTCGGAGAGCTGCGTATCTGCGTCTTCTGCGTGTCTTGCCGCTCTACACTCAGCCAAAAGCTTTTCCACCATATCTTGCAAGGAGAAACTCTGCCAGGAAAGAAAACATCCAAAATCTTGTTCTAAAGCTTGCACGGGGGTCTGCAAAGAGTTTGGCAAGAATGAAAGGTAGTTGTCCAAAACTCGTTCTTTTCCAATAGAATAACCATGGAAAAGGCAGGAGAGTGGTAAAGTACTGTTTTCTCTAAGTCTGAAGGCTGCCCACACTGTGCCTGTGTGCTGCAGCTTGCATCTTCGCCTTTGGGAAGCTGCCGCTCGCCGATTCTCCCGCAGGCGAAGAAGCGGCTTCTTCGCACACAGAGCATTGTGGCGAGCGCAGGGAGCTCCTGAGAGCGGTTTGTGCCGAAACAACCCCAGGACCGGCACTTAGCTTCGGAGAGCTGCGTATCTGCGTCTTCTGCGTGTCTTGCCGCTCTACACTCAGCCAAAAGCTTTTCCACCATATCTTGCAAGGAGAAACTCTGCCAGGAAAGAAAACATCCAAAATCTTGTTCTAAAGCTTGCACGGGGGTCTGCAAAGAGTTTGGCAAGAATGAAAGGTAGTTGTCCAAAACTCGTTCTTTTCCAATAGAATAACCATGGAAAAGGCAGGAGAGTGGTAAAGTACTGTTTTCTCTAAGTCTGAAGGCTGCCCACACTGTGCCTGTGTGCTGCAGCTTGCATCTTCGCCTTTGGGAAGCTGCCGCTCGCCGATTCTCCCGCAGGCGAAGAAGCGGCTTCTTCGCACACAGAGCATTGTGGCGAGCGCAGGGAGCTCCTGAGAGCGGTTTGTGCCGAAAGAAGCCCGGGACCGGCACTTAGCTTCGGAGAGCTGCGTATCTGCGTCTTCTGCGTGTCTTGCCGCTCTACACTCAGCCAAAAGCTTTTCCACCATATCTTGCAAGGAGAAACTCTGCCAGGAAAGAAAACATCCAAAATCTTGTTCTAAAGCTTGCACGCGGGTCTGCAAAGAGTTTGGCAAGAATGAAAGGTAGTTGTCCAAACCTCGTTCTTTTCCAATAGAATAACCATGGAAAAGGCAGGAGAGTGGTAAAGTACTGTTTTCTCTAAGTCTGAAGGCTGCCCACATTGTGCCTGTGTGCTGCAGCTTGCATCTTCGCCTTTGGGAAGCTGCCGCTCGCCGATTCTCCCGGAGGCGAAGAAGCGGCTTCTTCGCACACAGAGCATTGTGGCGAGCGCAGGGAGCTCCTGAGAGCGGTTTGTGCCGAAAGAAGCCCGGGACCGGCACTTAGCTTCGGAGAGCTGCGTATCTGCGTCTTCTGCGTGTCTTGCCGCTCTACACTCAGCCAAAAGCTTTTCCACCATATCTTGCAAGGAGAAACTCTGCCAGGAAAGAAAACATCCAAAATCTTGTTCTAAAGCTTGCACGCAGGTCTGCAAAGAGTTTGGCAAGAATGAAAGGTAGTTGTCCAAAACTCGTTCTTTTCCAATAGAATAACCATGGAAAAGGCAGGAGAGTGGTAAAGTACTGTTTTCTCTAAGTCTGAAGGCTGCCCACACTGTGCCTGCGTGCTGCAGCTTGCATCTTCGCCTTTGGGAAGCTGCCGCTCGCCGATTCTCCCGGAGGCGAAGAAGCGGCTTCTTCGCACACAGAGCATTGTGGCGAGCGCAGGGAGCTCCTGAGAGCGGTTTGTGCCGAAAGAAGCCCGGGACCGGCACTTAGCTTCGGAGAGCTGCGTATCTGCGTCTTCTGCGTGTCTTGCCGCTCTACACTCAGCAAAAAGCTTTTTCACCATATCTTGCAAGGAGAAACTCTGCCAGGAAAAAAACATCCAAAATCTTGTTCTAAAGCTTGCACGCAGGTCTGCAAAGACTCTGGCAAGAATGAAAGGTAGTTGTCCAAAACTCGTTCTTTTCCAATAGAATAACCATGGAAAAGGCAGGAGAGTGGTAAAGTACTGTTTTCTCTAAGTCTGAAGGCTGCCCACACTGTGCCTGTGTGCTGCAGCTTGCATCTTCGCCTTTGGGAAGCTGCCGCTCGCCGATTCTCCCGGAGGCGAAGAAGCGGCTTCTTCGCACACAGAGCATTGTGGCGAGCGCAGGGAGCTCCTGAGAGCGGTTTGTGCCGAAAGAAGCCCGGGACCGGCACTTAGCTTCGGAGAGCTGCGTATCTGCGTCTTCTGCGTGTCTTGCCGCTCTACACTCAGCCAAAAGCTTTTCCACCATATCTTGCAAGGAGAAACTCTGCCAGGAAAGAAAACATCCAAAATCTTGTTCTAAAGCTTGCACGGGGGTCTGCAAAGAGTTTGGCAAGAATGAAAGGTAGTTGTCCAAAACTCGTTCTTTTCCAATAGAATAACCATGGAAAAGGCAGGAGAGTGGTAAAGTACTGTTTTCTCTAAGTCTGAATGCTGCCCACACTGTGCCTGTGTGCTGCAGCTTGCATCTTCGCCTTTGGGAAGCTGCCGCTCGCCGATTCTCCCGGAGGCGAAGAAGCGGCTTCTTCGCACACAGAGCATTGTGGCGAGCGCAGGGAGCTCCTGAGAGCGGTTTGTGCCGAAAGAAGCCTGGGACCGGCACTTAGCTTCGGAGAGCTGCGTATCTGCGTCTTCTGCGTGTCTTGCCGCTCTACACTCAGCAAAAAGCTTTTCCACCATATCTTGCAAGGAGAAACTCTGCCAGGAAAGAAAACATCCAAAATCTTGTTCTAAAGCTTGCACGGGGGTCTGCAAAGAGTTTGGCAAGAATGAAAGGTAGTTGTCCAAAACTCGTTCTTTTCCAATAGAATAACCATGGAAAAGGCAGGAGAGTGGTAAAGTACTGTTTTCTCTAAGTCTGAAGGCTGCCCACACTGTGCCTGTGTGCTGCAGCTTGCATCTTCGCCTTTGGGAAGCTGCCGCTCGCCGATTCTCCCGGAGGCGAAGAAGCGGCTTCTTCGCACACAGAGCATTGTGGCGAGCGCAGGGAGCTCCTGAGAGCGGTTTGTGCCGAAAGAAGCCCGGGACCGGCACTTAGCTTCGGAGAGCTGCGTATCTGCGTCTTCTGCGTGTCTTGCCGCTCTACACTCAGCAAAAAGCTTTTTCACCATATCTTGCAAGGAGAAACTCTGCCAGGAAAAAAACATCCAAAATCTTGTTCTAAAGCTTGCACGGGGGTCTGCAAAGAGTTTGGCAAGAATGAAAGGTAGTTGTCCAAAACTCGTTCTTTTCCAATAGAATAACCATGGAAAAGGCAGGAGAGTGGTAAAGTACTGTTTTCTCTAAGTCTGAATGCTGCCCACACTGTGCCTGTGTGCTGCAGCTTGCATCTTCGCCTTTGGGAAGCTGCCGCTCGCCGATTCTCCCGGAGGCGAAGAAGCGGCTTCTTCGCACACAGAGCATTGTGGCGAGCGCAGGGAGCTCCTGAGAGCGGTTTGTGCCGAAAGAAGCCCGGGACCGGCACTTAGCTTCGGAGAGCTGCGTATCTGCGTCTTCTGCGTGTCTTGCCGCTCTACACTCAGCAAAAAGCTTTTCCACCATATCTTGCAAGGAGAAACTCTGCCAGGAAAGAAAACATCCAAAATCTTGTTCTAAAGCTTGCACGGGGGTCTGCAAAGAGTTTGGCAAGAATGAAAGGTAGTTGTCCAAAACTCGTTCTTTTCCAATAGAATAACCATGGAAAAGGCAGGAGAGTGGTAAAGTACTGTTTTCTCTAAGTCTGAAGGCTGCCCACACTGTGCCTGTGTGCTGCAGCTTGCATCTTCGCCTTTGGGAAGCTGCCGCTCGCCGATTCTCCCGGAGGCGAAGAAGCGGCTTCTTCGCACACAGAGCATTGTGGCGAGCGCAGGGAGCTCCTGAGAGCGGTTTGTGCCGAAAGAAGCCCGGGACCGGCACTTAGCTTCGGAGAGCTGCGTATCTGCGTCTTCTGCGTGTCTTGCCGCTCTACACTCAGCAAAAAGCTTTTTCACCATATCTTGCAAGGAGAAACTCTGCCAGGAAAAAAACATCCAAAATCTTGTTCTAAAGCTTGCACGGGGGTCTGCAAAGAGTTTGGCAAGAATGAAAGGTAGTTGTCCAAAACTCGTTCTTTTCCAATAGAATAACCATGGAAAAGGCAGGAGAGTGGTAAAGTACTGTTTTCTCTAAGTCTGAATGCTGCCCACACTGTGCCTGTGTGCTGCAGCTTGCATCTTCGCCTTTGGGAAGCTGCCGCTCGCCGATTCTCCCGGAGGCGAAGAAGCGGCTTCTTCGCACACAGAGCATTGTGGCGAGCGCAGGGAGCTCCTGAGAGCGGTTTGTGCCGAAAGAAGCCCGGGACCGGCACTTAGCTTCGGAGAGCTGCGTATCTGCGTCTTCTGCGTGTCTTGCCGCTCTACACTCAGCAAAAAGCTTTTCCACCATATCTTGCAAGGAGAAACTCTGCCAGGAAAGAAAACATCCAAAATCTTGTTCTAAAGCTTGCACGGGGGTCTGCAAAGAGTTTGGCAAGAATGAAAGGTAGTTGTCCAAAACTCGTTCTTTTCCAATAGAATAACCATGGAAAAGGCAGGAGAGTGGTAAAGTACTGTTTTCTCTAAGTCTGAAGGCTGCCCACACTGTGCCTGTGTGCTGCAGCTTGCATCTTCGCCTTTGGGAAGCTGCCGCTCGCCGATTCTCCCGGAGGCGAAGAAGCGGCTTCTTCGCACACAGAGCATTGTGGCGAGCGCAGGGAGCTCCTGAGAGCGGTTTGTGCCGAAAGAAGCCCGGGACCGGCACTTAGCTTCGGAGAGCTGCGTATCTGCGTCTTCTGCGTGTCTTGCCGCTCTACACTCAGCCAAAAGCTTTTCCACCATATCTTGCAAGGAGAAACTCTGCCAGGAAAGAAAACATCCAAAATCTTGTTCTAAAGCTTGCACGCAGGTCTGCAAAGAGTTTGGCAAGAATGAAAGGTAGTTGTCCAAAACTCGTTCTTTTCCAATAGAATAACCATGGAAAAGGCAGGAGAGTGGTAAAGTACTGTTTTCTCTAAGTCTGAAGGCTGCCCACACTGTGCCTGCGTGCTGCAGCTTGCATCTTCGCCTTTGGGAAGCTGCCGCTCGCCGATTCTCCCGGAGGCGAAGAAGCGGCTTCTTCGCACACAGAGCATTGTGGCGAGCGCAGGGAGCTCCTGAGAGCGGTTTGTGCCGAAAGAAGCCCGGGACCGGCACTTAGCTTCGGAGAGCTGCGTATCTGCGTCTTCTGCGTGTCTTGCCGCTCTACACTCAGCCAAAAGCTTTTCCACCATATCTTGCAAGGAGAAACTCTGCCAGGAAAGAAAACATCCAAAATCTTGTTCTAAAGCTTGCACGGGGGTCTGCAAAGAGTTTGGCAAGAATGAAAGGTAGTTGTCCAAAACTCGTTCTTTTCCAATAGAATAACCATGGATAAGGCAGGAGAGTGGTAAAGTACTGTTTTCTCTAAGTCTGAAGGCTGCCCACACTGTGCCTGCGTGCTGCAGCTTGCATCTTCGCCTTTGGGAAGCTGCCGCTCGCCGATTCTCCCGCAGGCGAAGAAGCGGCTTCTTCGCACACAGAGCATTGTGGCGAGCGCAGGGAGCTCCTGAGAGCGGTTTGTGCCGAAAGAAGCCCGGGACCGGCACTTAGCTTCGGAGAGCTGCGTATCTGCGTCTTCTGCGTGTCTTGCCGCTCTACACTCAGCCAAAAGCTTTTCCAGCATATCTTGCAAGGAGAAACTCTGCCAGGAAAGAAAACATCCAAAATCTTGTTCTAAAGCTTGCACGGGGGTCTGCAAAGAGTTTGGCAAGAATAAAAGGTAGTTGTCCAAAACTCGTTCTTTTCCAATAGAATAACCATGGAAAAGGCAGGAGAGTGGTAAAGTACTGTTTTCTCTAAGTCTGAAGGCTGCCCACACTGTGCCTGTGTGCTGCAGCTTGCATCTTCGCCTTTGGGAAGCTGCCGCTCGCCGATTCTCCCGGAGGCGAAGAAGCGGCTTCTTCGCACACAGAGCATTGTGGCGAGCGCAGGGAGTTCCTGAGAGCGGTTTGTGCCGAAAGAAGCCCGGGACCGGCACTTAGCTTCGGAGAGCTGCGTATCTGCGTCTTCTGCGTGTCTTGCCGCTCTACACTCAGCAAAAAGCTTTTCCACCATATTTTGCAAGGAGAAACTCTGCCAGGAAAGAAAACATCCAAAATCTTGTTCTAAAGCTTGCACGGGGGTCTGCAAAGAGTTTGGCAAGAATGAAAGGTAGTTGTCCAAAACTCGTTCTTTTCCAATAGAATAACCATGGAAAAGGCAGGAGAGTGGTAAAGTACTGTTTTCTCTAAGTCTGAAGGCTGCCCACACTGTGCCTGTGTGCTGCAGCTTGCATCTTCGCCTTTGGGAAGCTGCCGCTCGCCGATTCTCCCGGAGGCGAAGAAGCGGCTTCTTCGCACACAGAGCATTGTGGCGAGCGCAGGGAGCTCCTGAGAGCGGTTTGTGCCGAAAGAAGCCCGGGACCGGCACTTAGCTTCGGAGAGCTGCGTATCTGCGTCTTCTGCGTGTCTTGCCGCTCTACACTCAGCAAAAAGCTTTTCCACCATATCTTGCAAGGAGAAACTCTGCCAGGAAAAAAACATCCAAAATCTTGTTCTAAAGCTTGCACGGGGGTCTGCAAAGAGTTTGGCAAGAATGAAAGGTAGTTGTCCAAAACTCGTTCTTTTCCAATAGAATAACCATGGAAAAGGCAGGAGAGTGGTAAAGTACTGTTTTCTCTAAGTCTGAAGGCTGCCCACACTGTGCCTGTGTGCTGCAGCTTGCATCTTCGCCTTTGGGAAGCTGCCGCTCGCCGATTCTCCCGCAGGCGAAGAAGCGGCTTCTTCGCACACAGAGCATTGTGGCGAGCGCAGGGAGCTCCTGAGAGCGGTTTGTGCCGAAAGAAGCCCGGGACCGGCACTTAGCTTCGGAGAGCTGCGTATCTGCGTCTTCTGCGTGTCTTGCCGCTCTACACTCAGCCAAAAGCTTTTCCACCATATCTTGCAAGGAGAAACTCTGCCAGGAAAGAAAACATCCAAAATCTTGTTCTAAAGCTTGCACGGGGGTCTGCAAAGAGTTTGGCAAGAATGAAAGGTAGTTGTCCAAAACTCGTTCTTTTCCAATAGAATAACCATGGAAAAGGCAGGAGAGTGGTAAAGTACTGTTTTCTCTAAGTCTGAATGCTGCCCACACTGTGCCTGTGTGCTGCAGCTTGCATCTTCGCCTTTGGGAAGCTGCCGCTCGCCGATTCTCCCGCAGGCGAAGAAGCGGCTTCTTCGCACACAGAGCATTGTGGCGAGCGCAGGGAGCTCCTGAGAGCGGTTTGTGCCGAAAGAAGCCCGGGACCGGCACTTAGCTTCGGAGAGCTGCGTATCTGCGTCTTCTGCGTGTCTTGCCGCTCTACACTCAGCAAAAAGCTTTTCCACCATATCTTGCAAGGAGAAACTCTGCCAGGAAAGAAAACATCCAAAATCTTGTTCTAAAGCTTGCACGGGGGTCTGCAAAGAGTTTGGCAAGAATGAAAGGTAGTTGTCCAAAACTCCTTCTTTTCCAATAGAATAACCATGGAAAAGGCAGGAGAGTGGTAAAGTACTGTTTTCTCTAAGTCTGAAGGCTGCCCACACTGTGCCTGTGTGCCGCAGCTTGCATCTTCGCCTTTGGGAAGCTGCCGCTCGCCGATTCTCCCGGAGGCGAAGAAGCGGCTTCTTCGCACACAGAGCATTGTGGCGAGCGCAGGGAGCTCCTGAGAGCGGTTTGTGCCGAAAGAAGCCCGGGACCGGCACTTAGCTTCGGAGAGCTGCGTATCTGCGTCTTCTGCGTGTCTTGCCGCTCTACACTCAGCAAAAAGCTTTTCCACCATATCTTGCAAGGAGAAACTCTGCCAGGAAAAAAACATCCAAAATCTTGTTCTAAAGCTTGCACGGGGGTCTGCAAAGAGTTTGGCAAGAATGAAAGGTAGTTGTCCAAAACTCGTTCTTTTCCAATAGAATAACCATGGAAAAGGCAGGAGAGTGGTAAAGTACTGTTTTCTCTAAGTCTGAAGGCTGCCCACACTGTGCCTGTGTGCTGCAGCTTGCATCTTCGCCTTTGGGAAGCTGCCGCTCGCCGATTCTCCCGCAGGCGAAGAAGCGGCTTCTTCGCACACAGAGCATTGTGGCGAGCGCAGGGAGCTCCTGAGAGCGGTTTGTGCCGAAAGAAGCCCGGGACCGGCACTTAGCTTCGGAGAGCTGCGTATCTGCGTCTTCTGCGTGTCTTGCCGCTCTACACTCAGCCAAAAGCTTTTCCACCATATCTTGCAAGGAGAAACTCTGCCAGGAAAGAAAACATCCAAAATCTTGTTCTAAAGCTTGCACGGGGGTCTGCAAAGAGTTTGGCAAGAATGAAAGGTAGTTGTCCAAAACTCGTTCTTTTCCAATAGAATAACCATGGAAAAGGCAGGAGAGTGGTAAAGTACTGTTTTCTCTAAGTCTGAATGCTGCCCACACTGTGCCTGTGTGCTGCAGCTTGCATCTTCGCCTTTGGGAAGCTGCCGCTCGCCGATTCTCCCGCAGGCGAAGAAGCGGCTTCTTCGCACACAGAGCATTGTGGCGAGCGCAGGGAGCTCCTGAGAGCGGTTTGTGCCGAAAGAAGCCCGGGACCGGCACTTAGCTTCGGAGAGCTGCGTATCTGCGTCTTCTGCGTGTCTTGCCGCTCTACACTCAGCAAAAAGCTTTTCCACCATATCTTGCAAGGAGAAACTCTGCCAGGAAAGAAAACATCCAAAATCTTGTTCTAAAGCTTGCACGGGGGTCTGCAAAGAGTTTGGCAAGAATGAAAGGTAGTTGTCCAAAACTCCTTCTTTTCCAATAGAATAACCATGGAAAAGGCAGGAGAGTGGTAAAGTACTGTTTTCTCTAAGTCTGAAGGCTGCCCACACTGTGCCTGTGTGCCGCAGCTTGCATCTTCGCCTTTGGGAAGCTGCCGCTCGCCGATTCTCCCGGAGGCGAAGAAGCGGCTTCTTCGCACACAGAGCATTGTGGCGAGCGCAGGGAGCTCCTGAGAGCGGTTTGTGCCGAAAGAAGCCCGGGACCGGCACTTAGCTTCGGAGAGCTGCGTATCTGCGTCTTCTGCGTGTCTTGCCGCTCTACACTCAGCCAAAAGCTTTTCCACCATATCTTGCAAGGAGAAACTCTGCCAGGAAAGAAAACATCCAAAATCTTGTTCTAAAGCTTGCACGGGGGTCTGCAAAGAGTTTGGCAAGAATGAAAGGTAGTTGTCCAAAACTCGTTCTTTTCCAATAGAATAACCATGGAAAAGGCAGGAGAGTGGTAAAGTACTGTTTTCTCTAAGTCTGAAGGCTGCCCACACTGTGCCTGCGTGCTGCAGCTTGCATCTTCGCCTTTGGGAAGCTGCCGCTCGCCGATTCTCCCGGAGGCGAAGAAGCGGCTTCTTCGCACACAGAGCATTGTGGCGAGCGCAGGGAGCTCCTGAGAGCGGTTTGTGCCGAAAGAAGCCCGGGACCGGCACTTAGCTTCGGAGAGCTGCGTATCTGCGTCTTCTGCGTGTCTTGCCGCTCTACACTCAGCCAAAAGCTTTTCCACCATATCTTGCAAGGAGAAACTCTGCCAGGAAAGAAAACATCCAAAATCTTGTTCTAAAGCTTGCACGGGGGTCTGCAAAGAGTTTGGCAAGAATGAAAGGTAGTTGTCCAAAACTCGTTCTTTTCCAATAGAATAACCATGGATAAGGCAGGAGAGTGGTAAAGTACTGTTTTCTCTAAGTCTGAAGGCTGCCCACACTGTGCCTGCGTGCTGCAGCTTGCATCTTCGCCTTTGGGAAGCTGCCGCTCGCCGATTCTCCCGCAGGCGAAGAAGCGGCTTCTTCGCACACAGAGCATTGTGGCGAGCGCAGGGAGCTCCTGAGAGCGGTTTGTGCCGAAAGAAGCCCGGGACCGGCACTTAGCTTCGGAGAGCTGCGTATCTGCGTCTTCTGCGTGTCTTGCCGCTCTACACTCAGCCAAAAGCTTTTCCAGCATATCTTGCAAGGAGAAACTCTGCCAGGAAAGAAAACATCCAAAATCTTGTTCTAAAGCTTGCACGGAGGTCTGCAAAGAGTTTGGCAAGAATGAAAGGTAGTTGTCCAAAACTCGTTCTTTTCCAATAGAATAACCATGGAAAAGGCAGGAGAGTGGTAAAGTACTGTTTTCTCTAAGTCTGAAGGCTGCCCACACTGTGCCTGTGTGCTGCAGCTTGCATCTTCGCCTTTGGGAAGCTGCCGCTCGCCGATTCTCCCGGAGGCGAAGAAGCGGCTTCTTCGCACACAGAGCATTGTGGCGAGCGCAGGGAGCTCCTGAGAGCGGTTTGTGCCGAAAGAAGCCCGGGACCGGCACTTAGCTTCGGAGAGCTGCGTATCTGCGTCTTCTGCGTGTCTTGCCGCTCTACACTCAGCAAAAAGCTTTTCCACCATATCTTGCAAGGAGAAACTCTGCCAGGAAAGAAAACATCCAAAAACTTGTTCTAAAGCTTGCACGGGGGTCTGCAAAGAGTTTGGCAAGAATGAAAGGTAGTTGTCCAAAACTCGTTCTTTTCCAATAGAATAACCATGGAAAAGGCAGGAGAGTGGTAAAGTACTGTTTTCTCTAAGTCTGTAGGCTGCCCACACTGTGCCTGTGTGCTGCAGCTTGCATCTTCGCCTTTGGGAAGCTGCCGCTCGCCGATTCTCCCGGAGGCGAAGAAGCGGCTTCTTCGCACACAGAGCATTGTGGCGAGCGCAGGGAGCTCCTGAGAGCGGTTTGTGCCGAAAGAAGCCCGGGACCGGCACTTAGCTTCGGAGAGCTGCGTATCTGCGTCTTCTGCGTGTCTTGCCGCTCTACACTCAGCCAAAAGCTTTTCCACCATATCTTGCAAGGAGAAACTCTGCCAGGAAAGAAAACATCCAAAATCTTGTTCTAAAGCTTGCACGGGGGTCTGCAAAGAGTTTGGCAAGAATGAAAGGTAGTTGTCCAAAACTCGTTCTTTTCCAATAGAATAACCATGGAAAAGGCAGGAGAGTGGTAAAGTACTGTTTTCTCTAAGTCTGAAGGCTGCCCACACTGTGCCTGTGTGCTGCAGCTTGCATCTTCGCCTTTGGGAAGCTGCCGCTCGCCGATTCTCCCGCAGGCGAAGAAGCGGCTTCTTCGCACACAGAGCATTGTGGCGAGCGCAGGGAGCTCCTGAGAGCGGTTTGTGCCGAAAGAAGCCCGGGACCGGCACTTAGCTTCGGAGAGCTGCGTATCTGCGTCTTCTGCGTGTCTTGCCGCTCTACACTCAGCCAAAAGCTTTTCCACCATATCTTGCAAGGAGAAACTCTGCCAGGAAAGAAAACATCCAAAATCTTGTTCTAAAGCTTGCACGGGGGTCTGCAAAGAGTTTGGCAAGAATGAAAGGTAGTTGTCCAAAACTCGTTCTTTTCCAATAGAATAACCATGGAAAAGGCAGGAGAGTGGTAAAGTACTGTTTTCTCTAAGTCTGAAGGCTGCCCACACTGTGCCTGTGTGCTGCAGCTTGCATCTTCGCCTTTGGGAAGCTGCCGCTCGCCGATTCTCCCGCAGGCGAAGAAGCGGCTTCTTCGCACACAGAGCATTGTGGCGAGCGCAGGGAGCTCCTGAGAGCGGTTTGTGCCGAAAGAAGCCCGGGACCGGCACTTAGCTTCGGAGAGCTGCGTATCTGCGTCTTCTGCGTGTCTTGCCGCTCAACACTCAGCCAAAAGCTTTTTCACCATATCTTGCAAGGAGAAACTCTGCCAGGGAAGAAAACATCCAAAATCTTGTTCTAAAGCTTGCACGCAGGTCTGCAAAGAGTTTGGCAAGAATGAAAGGTAGTTGTCCAAAACTCGTTCTTTTCCAATATAATAACCATGGAAAAGGCAGGAGAGTGGTAAAGTACTGTTTTCTCTAAGTCTGAAGGCTGCCCACACTGTGCCTGTGTGCCGCAGCTTGCATCTTCGCCTTTGGGAAGCTGCCGCTCGCCGATTCTCCCGGAGGCGAAGAAGCGGCTTCTTCGCACACAGAGCATTGTGGCGAGCGCAGGGAGCTCCTGAGAGCGGTTTGTGCCGAAAGAAGCCCGGGACCGGCACTTAGCTTCGGAGAGCTGCGTATCTGCGTCTTCTGCGTGTCTTGCCGCTCTACACTCAGCCAAAAGCTTTTCCACCATATCTTGCAAGGAGAAACTCTGCCAGGAAAGAAAACATCCAAAATCTTGTTCTAAAGCTTGCACGGGGGTCTGCAAAGAGTTTGGCAAGAATGAAAGGTAGTTGTCCAAAACTCGTTCTTTTCCAATAGAATAACCATGGAAAAGGCAGGAGAGTGGTAAAGTACTGTTTTCTCTAAGTCTGAAGGCTGCCCACACTGTGCCTGTGTGCTGCAGCTTGCATCTTCGCCTTTGGGAAGCTGCCGCTCGCCGATTCTCCCGCAGGCGAAGAAGCGGCTTCTTCGCACACAGAGCATTGTGGCGAGCGCAGGGAGCTCCTGAGAGCGGTTTGTGCCGAAAGAAGCCCGGGACTGGCACTTAGCTTCGGAGAGCTGCGTATCTGCGTCTTCTGCGTGTCTTGCCGCTCTACACTCAGCAAAAAGCTTTTCCACCATATCTTGCAAGGAGAAACTCTGCCAGGAAAGAAAACATCCAAAATCTTGTTCTAAAGCTTGCACGGGGGTCTGCAAAGAGTTTGGCAAGAATGAAAGGTAGTTGTCCAAAACTCGTTCTTTTCCAATAGAATAACCATGGAAAAGGCAGGAGAGTGGTAAAGTACTGTTTTCTCTAAGTCTGAAGGCTGCCCACACTGTGCCTGTGTGCTGCAGCTTGCATCTTCGCCTTTGGGAAGCTGCCGCTCGCCGATTCTCCCGCAGGCGAAGAAGCGGCTTCTTCGCACACAGAGCATTGTGGCGAGCGCAGGGAGCTCCTGAGAGCGGTTTGTGCCGAAAGAAGCCCGGGACCGGCACTTAGCTTCGGAGAGCTGCGTATCTGCGTCTTCTGCGTGTCTTGCCGCTCTACACTCAGCAAAAAGCTTTTCCACCATATCTTGCAAGGAGAAACTCTGCCAGGAAAGAAAACATCCAAAATCTTGTTCTAAAGCTTGCACGGAGGTCTGCAAAGAGTTTGGCAAGAATGAAAGGTAGTTGTCCAAAACTCGTTCTTTTCCAATAGAATAACCATGGAAAAGGCAGGAGAGTGGTAAAGTACTGTTTTCTCTAAGTCTGAAGGCTGCCCACACTGTGCCTGTGTGCTGCAGCTTGCATCTTCGCCTTTGGGAAGCTGCCGCTCGCCGATTCTCCCGCAGGCGAAGAAGCGGCTTCTTCGCACACAGAGCATTGTGGCGAGCGCAGGGAGCTCCTGAGAGCGGTTTGTGCCGAAAGAAGCCCGGGACCGGCACTTAGCTTCGGAGAGCTGCGTATCTGCGTCTTCTGCGTGTCTTGCCGCTCTACACTCAGCCAAAAGCTTTTCCACCATATCTTGCAAGGAGAAACTCTGCCAGGAAAGAAAACATCCAAAATCTTGTTCTAAAGCTTGCACGGGGGTCTGCAAAGAGTTTGGCAAGAATGAAAGGTAGTTGTCCAAAACTCGTTCTTTTCCAATAGAATAACCATGGAAAAGGCAGGAGAGTGGTAAAGTACTGTTTTCTCTAAGTCTGAAGGCTGCCCACACTGTGCCTGTGTGCTGCAGCTTGCATCTTCGCCTTTGGGAAGCTGCCGCTCGCCGATTCTCCCGGAGGCGAAGAAGCGGCTTCTTCGCACACAGAGCATTGTGGCGAGCGCAGGGAGCTCCTGAGAGCGGTTTGTGCCGAAAGAAGCCCGGGACCGGCACTTAGCTTCGGAGAGCTGCGTATCTGCGTCTTCTGCGTGTCTTGCCGCTCTACACTCAGCCAAAAGCTTTTCCACCATATCTTGCAAGGAGAAACTCTGCCAGGAAAGAAAACATCCAAAATCTTGTTCTAAAGCTTGCACGGGGGTCTGCAAAGAGTTTGGCAAGAATGAAAGGTAGTTGTCCAAAACTCGTTCTTTTCCAATAGAATAACCATGGAAAAGGCAGGAGAGTGGTAAAGTACTGTTTTCTCTAAGTCTGAATGCTGCCCACACTGTGCCTGTGTGCTGCAGCTTGCATCTTCGCCTTTGGGAAGCTGCCGCTCGCCGATTCTCCCGGAGGCGAAGAAGCGGCTTCTTCGCACACAGAGCATTGTGGCGAGCGCAGGGAGCTCCTGAGAGCGGTTTGTGCCGAAAGAAGCCCGGGACCGGCACTTAGCTTCGGAGAGCTGCGTATCCGCGTCTTCTGCGTGTCTTGCCGCTCTACACTCAGAAAAAGCTTTTCCACCATATCTTGCAAGGAGAAACTCTGCCAGGAAAGAAAACATCCAAAATCTTGTTCTAAAGCTTGCACGGGGGTCTGCAAAGAGTTTGGCAAGAATGAAAGGTAGTTGTCCAAAACTCGTTCTTTTCCAATAGAATAACCATGGAAAAGGCAGGAGAGTGGTAAAGTACTGTTTTCTCTAAGTCTGAATGCTGCCCACACTGTGCCTGTGTGCTGCAGCTTGCATCTTCGCCTTTGGGAAGCTGCCGCTCGCCGATTCTCCCGCAGGCGAAGAAGCGGCTTCTTCGCACACAGAGCATTGTGGCGAGCGCAGGGAGCTCCTGAGAGCGGTTTGTGCCGAAAGAAGCCCGGGACCGGCACTTAGCTTCGGAGAGCTGCGTATCTGCGTCTTCTGCGTGTCTTGCCGCTCTACACTCAGCAAAAAGCTTTTCCACCATATCTTGCAAGGAGAAACTCTGCCAGGAAAGAAAACATCCAAAATCTTGTTCTAAAGCTTGCACGGGGGTCTGCAAAGAGTTTGGCAAGAATGAAAGGTAGTTGTCCAAACCTCGTTCTTTTCCAATAGAATAACCATGGAAAAGGCAGGAGAGTGGTAAAGTACTGTTTTCTCTAAGTCTGAAGGCTGCCCACACTGTGCCTGTGTGCTGCAGCTTGCATCTTCGCCTTTGGGAAGCTGCCGCTCGCCGATTCTCCCGGAGGCGAAGAAGCGGCTTCTTCGCACACAGAGCATTGTGGCGAGCGCAGGGAGCTCCTGAGAGCGGTTTGTGCCGAAAGAAGCCCGGGACCGGCACTTAGCTTCGGAGAGCTGCGTATCCGCGTCTTCTGCGTGTCTTGCCGCTCTACACTCAGCAAAAAGCTTTTCCACCATATCTTGCAAGGAGAAACTCTGCCAGGAAAGAAAACATCCAAAATCTTGTTCTAAAGCTTGCACGGGGGTCTGCAAAGAGTTTGGCAAGAATGAAAGGTAGTTGTCCAAAACTCGTTCTTTTCCAATAGAATAACCATGGAAAAGGCAGGAGAGTGGTAAAGTACTGTTTTCTCTAAGTCTGAAGGCTGCCCACACTGTGCCTGTGTGCTGCAGCTTGCATCTTCGCCTTTGGGAAGCTGCCGCTCGCCGATTCTCCCGGAGGCGAAGAAGCGGCTTCTTCGCACACAGAGCATTGTGGAGGGCGCAGGGAGCTCCTGAGAGAGGTTTGTGCCGAAAGAAGCCCGGGACCGGCACTTAGCTTCGGAGAGCTGCGTATCCGCGTCTTCTGCGTGTCTTGCCGCTCTACACTCAGCAAAAAGCTTTTCCACCATATCTTGCAAGGAGAAACTCTGCCAGGAAAGAAAACATCCAAAAACTTGTTCTAAAGCTTGCACGGGGGTCTGCAAAGAGTTTGGCAAGAATGAAAGGTAGTTGTCCAAAACTCGTTCTTTTCCAATAGAATAACCATGGAAAAGGCAGGAGAGTGGTAAAGTACTGTTTTCTCTAAGTCTGAAGGCTGCCCACACTGTGCCTGTGTGCTGCAGCTTGCATCTTCGCCTTTGGGAAGCTGCCGCTCGCCGATTCTCCCGCAGGCGAAGAAGCGGCTTCTTCGCACACAGAGCATTGTGGCGAGCGCAGGGAGCTCCTGAGAGCGGTTTGTGCCGAAAGAAGCCCGGGACCGGCACTTAGCTTCGGAGAGCTGCGTATCTGCGTCTTCTGCGTGTCTTGCCGCTCTACACTCAGCCAAAAGCTTTTCCACCATATCTTGCAAGGAGAAACTCTGCCAGGAAAGAAAACATCCAAAATCTTGTTCTAAAGCTTGCACGGGGGTCTGCAAAGAGTTTGGCAAGAATGAAAGGTAGTTGTCCAAACCTCGTTCTTTTCCAATAGAATAACCATGGAAAAGGCAGGAGAGTGGTAAAGTACTGTTTTCTCTAAGTCTGAAGGCTGCCCACACTGTGCCTGTGTGCTGCAGCTTGCATCTTCGCCTTTGGGAAGCTGCCGCTCGCCGATTCTCCCGCAGGCGAAGAAGCGGCTTCTTCGCACACAGAGCATTGTGGCGAGCGCAGGGAGCTCCTGAGAGCGGTTTGTGCCGAAAGAAGCCCGGGACCGGCACTTAGCTTCGGAGAGCTGCGTATCCGCGTCTTCTGCGTGTCTTGCCGCTCTACACTCAGCCAAAAGCTTTTCCACCATATCTTGCAAGGAGAAACTCTGCCAGGAAAGAAAACATCCAAAATCTTGTTCTAAAGCTTGCACGGGGGTCTGCAAAGAGTTTGGCAAGAATGAAAGGTAGTTGTCCAAAACTCGTTCTTTTCCAATAGAATAACCATGGAAAAGGCAGGAGAGTGGTAAAGTACTGTTTTCTCTAAGTCTGAAGGCTGCCCACACTGTGCCTGTGTGCTGCAGCTTGCATCTTCGCCTTTGGGAAGCTGCCGCTCGCCGATTCTCCCGCAGGCGAAGAAGCGGCTTCTTCGCACACAGAGCATTGTGGCGAGCGCAGGGAGCTCCTGAGAGCGGTTTGTGCCGAAAGAAGCCCGGGACCGGCACTTAGCTTCGGAGAGCTGCGTATCTGCGTCTTCTGCGTGTCTTGCCGCTCTACACTCAGCCAAAAGCTTTTCCACCATATCTTGCAAGGAGAAACTCTGCCAGGAAAGAAAACATCCAAAATCTTGTTCTAAAGCTTGCACGGGGGTCTGCAAAGAGTTTGGCAAGAATGAAAGGTAGTTGTCCAAAACTCGTTCTTTTCCAATAGAATAACCATGGAAAAGGCAGGAGAGTGGTAAAGTACTGTTTTCTCTAAGTCTGAATGCTGCCCACACTGTGCCTGTGTGCTGCAGCTTGCATCTTCGCCTTTGGGAAGCTGCCGCTCGCCGATTCTCCCGGAGGCGAAGAAGCGGCTTCTTCGCACACAGAGCATTGTGGCGAGCGCAGGGAGTTCCTGAGAGCGGTTTGTGCCGAAAGAAGCCCGGGACCGGCACTTAGCTTCGGAGAGCTGCGTATCTGCGTCTTCTGCGTGTCTTGCCGCTCTACACTCAGCAAAAAGCTTTTCCACCATATCTTGCAAGGAGAAACTCTGCCAGGAAAGAAAACATCCAAAATCTTGTTCTAAAGCTTGCACGGGGGTCTGCAAAGAGTTTGGCAAGAATGAAAGGTAGTTGTCCAAAACTCGTTCTTTTCCAATAGAATAACCATGGAAAAGGCAGGAGAGTGGTAAAGTACTGTTTTCTCTAAGTCTGAAGGCTGCCCACACTGTGCCTGTGTGCTGCAGCTTGCATCTTCGCCTTTGGGAAGCTGCCGCTCGCCGATTCTCCCGCAGGCGAAGAAGCGGCTTCTTCGCACACAGAGCATTGTGGCGAGCGCAGGGAGCTCCTGAGAGCGGTTTGTGCCGAAAGAAGCCCGGGACCGGCACTTAGCTTCGGAGAGCTGCGTATCTGCGTCTTCTGCGTGTCTTGCCGCTCTACACTCAGCAAAAAGCTTTTCCACCATATCTTGCAAGGAGAAACTCTGCCAGGAAAGAAAACATCCAAAATCTTGTTCTAAAGCTTGCACGGGGGTCTGCAAAGAGTTTGGCAAGAATGAAAGGTAGTTGTCCAAAACTCGTTCTTTTCCAATAGAATAACCATGGAAAAGGCAGGAGAGTGGTAAAGTACTGTTTTCTCTAAGTCTGAATGCTGCCCACACTGTGCCTGTGTGCTGCAGCTTGCATCTTCGCCTTTGGGAAGCTGCCGCTCGCCGATTCTCCCGGAGGCGAAGAAGCGGCTTCTTCGCACACAGAGCATTGTGGCGAGCGCAGGGAGCTCCTGAGAGCGGTTTGTGCCGAAAGAAGCCCGGGACCGGCACTTAGCTTCGGAGAGCTGCGTATCTGCGTCTTCTGCGTGTCTTGCCGCTCTACACTCAGCAAAAAGCTTTTCCACCATATCTTGCAAGGAGAAACTCTGCCAGGAAAGAAAACATCCAAAATCTTGTTCTAAAGCTTGCACGGGGGTCTGCAAAGAGTTTGGCAAGAATGAAAGGTAGTTGTCCAAAACTCGTTCTTTTCCAATAGAATAACCATGGAAAAGGCAGGAGAGTGGTAAAGTACTGTTTTTTCTAAGTCTGAAGGCTGCCCACACTGTGCCTGTGTGCTGCAGCTTGCATCTTCGCCTTTGGGAAGCTGCCGCTCGCCGATTCTCCCGGAGGCGAAGAAGCGGCTTCTTCGCACACAGAGCATTGTGGCGAGCGCAGGGAGCTCCTGAGAGCGGTTTGTGCCGAAAGAAGCCCGGGACCGGCACTTAGCTTCGGAGAGCTGCGTATCTGCGTCTTCTGCGTGTCTTGCCGCTCTACACTCAGCAAAAAGCTTTTCCAGCATATCTTGCAAGGAGAAACTCTGCCAGGAAAGAAAACATCCAAAATCTTGTTCTAAAGCTTGCACGGGGGTCTGCAAAGAGTTTGGCAAGAATGAAAGGTAGTTGTCCAAAACTCGTTCTTTTCCAATAGAATAACCATGGAAAAGGCAGGAGAGTGGTAAAGTACTGTTTTCTCTAAGTCTGAAGGCTGCCCACACTGTGCCTGTGTGCTGCAGCTTGCATCTTCGCCTTTGGGAAGCTGCCGCTCGCCGATTCTCCCGGAGTCGAAGAAGCGGCTTCTTCGCACACAGAGCATTGTGGAGGGCGCAGGGAGCTCCTGAGAGAGGTTTGTGCCGAAAGAAGCCCGGGACCGGCACTTAGCTTCGGAGAGCTGCGTATCCGCGTCTTCTGCGTGTCTTGCCGCTCTACACTCAGCAAAAAGCTTTTCCACCATATCTTGCAAGGAGAAACTCTGCCAGGAAAGAAAACATCCAAAAACTTGTTCTAAAGCTTGCACGGGGGTCTGCAAAGAGTTTGGCAAGAATGAAAGGTAGTTGTCCAAAACTCGTTCTTTTCCAATAGAATAACCATGGAAAAGGCAGGAGAGTGGTAAAGTACTGTTTTCTCTAAGTCTGAAGGCTGCCCACACTGTGCCTGTGTGCTGCAGCTTGCATCTTCGCCTTTGGGAAGCTGCCGCTCGCCGATTCTCCCGGAGGCGAAGAAGCGGCTTCTTCGCACACAGAGCATTGTGGCGAGCGCAGGGAGCTGCTGAGAGCGGTTTGTGCCGAAAGAAGCCCGGGACCGGCACTTAGCTTCGGAGAGCTGCGTATCTGCGTCTTCTGCGTGTCTTGCCGCTCTACACTCAGCCAAAAGCTTTTCCACCATATCTTGCAAGGAGAAACTCTGCCAGGAAAGAAAACATCCAAAATCTTGTTCTAAAGCTTGCACGGGGGTCTGCAAAGAGTTTGGCAAGAATGAAAGGTAGTTGTCCAAAACTCGTTCTTTTCCAATAGAATAACCATGGAAAAGGCAGGAGAGTGGTAAAGTACTGTTTTCTCTAAGTCTGAAGGCTGCCCACACTGTGCCTGTGTGCTGCAGCTTGCATCTTCGCCTTTGGGAAGCTGCCGCTCGCCGATTCTCCCGCAGGCGAAGAAGCGGCTTCTTCGCACACAGAGCATTGTGGCGAGCGCAGGGAGCTCCTGAGAGCGGTTTGTGCCGAAAGAAGCCCGGGACCGGCACTTAGCTTCGGAGAGCTGCGTATCTGCGTCTTCTGCGTGTCTTGCCGCTCTACACTCAGCCAAAAGCTTTTCCACCATATCTTGCAAGGAGAAACTCTGCCAGGAAAGAAAACATCCAAAATCTTGTTCTAAAGCTTGCACGCGGGTCTGCAAAGAGTTTGGCAAGAATGAAAGGTAGTTGTCCAAACCTCGTTCTTTTCCAATAGAATAACCATGGAAAAGGCAGGAGAGTGGTAAAGTACTGTTTTCTCTAAGTCTGAAGGCTGCCCACATTGTGCCTGTGTGCTGCAGCTTGCATCTTCGCCTTTGGGAAGCTGCCGCTCGCCGATTCTCCCGGAGGCGAAGAAGCGGCTTCTTCGCACACAGAGCATTGTGGCGAGCGCAGGGAGCTCCTGAGAGCGGTTTGTGCCGAAAGAAGCCCGGGACCGGCACTTAGCTTCGGAGAGCTGCGTATCTGCGTCTTCTGCGTGTCTTGCCGCTCTACACTCAGCCAAAAGCTTTTCCACCATATCTTGCAAGGAGAAACTCTGCCAGGAAAGAAAACATCCAAAATCTTGTTCTAAAGCTTGCACGGGGGTCTGCAAAGAGTTTGGCAAGAATGAAAGGTAGTTGTCCAAAACTCGTTCTTTTCCAATAGAATAACCATGGAAAAGGCAGGAGAGTGGTAAAGTACTGTTTTCTCTAAGTCTGAATGCTGCCCAACTGTGCCTGTGTGCTGCAGCTTGCATCTTCGCCTTTGGGAAGCTGCCGCTCGCCGATTCTCCCGGAGGCGAAGAAGCGGCTTCTTCGCACACAGAGCATTGTGGCGAGCGCAGGGAGCTCCTGAGAGCGGTTTGTGCCGAAAGAAGCCCGGGACCGGCACTTAGCTTCGGAGAGCTGCGTATCTGCGTCTTCTGCGTGTCTTGCCGCTCTACACTCAGCAAAAAGCTTTTCCACCATATCTTGCAAGGAGAAACTCTGCCAGGAAAGAAAACATCGAAAATCTTGTTCTAAAGCTTGCACGGGGGTCTGCAAAGAGTTTGGCAAGAATAAAAGGTAGTTGTCCAAAACTCGTTCTTTTCCAATAGAATAACCATGGAAAAGGCAGGAGAGTGGTAAAGTACTGTTTTCTCTAAGTCTGAAGGCTGCCCACATTGTGCCTGTGTGCTGCAGCTTGCATCTTCGCCTTTGGGAAGCTGCCGCTCGCCGATTCTCCCGGAGGCGAAGAAGCGGCTTCTTCGCACACAGAGCATTGTGGCGAGCGCAGGGAGCTCCTGAGAGCGGTTTGTGCCGAAAGAAGCCCGGGACCGGCACTTAGCTTCGGAGAGCTGCGTATCTGCGTCTTCTGCGTGTCTTGCCGCTCTACACT
This sequence comes from Molothrus aeneus, assembly GCF_037042795.1. Lineage (NCBI taxonomy): Eukaryota > Metazoa > Chordata > Aves > Passeriformes > Icteridae > Molothrus > Molothrus aeneus. Next base: position 35,682 of record NW_027098996.1, read on the forward strand.
CAGCCAAAAGCTTTTCCACCATATCTTGCAAGGAGAAACTCTGCCAGGAAAGAAAACATCCAAAATCTTGTTCTAAAGCTTGCACGGGGGTCTGCAAAGAGTTTGGCAAGAATGAAAGGTAGTTGTCCAAAACTCGTTCTTTTCCAATAGAATAACCATGGAAAAGGCAGGAGAGTGGTAAAGTACTGTTTTCTCTAAGTCTGAAGGCTGCCCACACTGTGCCTGTGTGCTGCAGCTTGCATCTTCGCCTTTGGGAAGCTGCCGCTCGCCGATTCTCCCGCAGGCGAAGAAGCGGCTTCTTCGCACACAGAGCATTGTGGCGAGCGCAGGGAGCTCCTGAGAGCGGTTTGTGCCGAAAGAAGCCCGGGACCGGCACTTAGCTTCGGAGAGCTGCGTATCTGCGTCTTCTGCGTGTCTTGCCGCTCTACACTCAGCAAAAAGCTTTTCCACCATATCTTGCAAGGAGAAACTCTGCCAGGAAAGAAAACATCCAAAATCTTGTTCTAAAGCTTGCACGGAGGTCTGCAAAGAGTTTGGCAAGAATGAAAGGTAGTTGTCCAAAACTCGTTCTTTTCCAATAGAATAACCATGGAAAAGGCAGGAGAGTGGTAAAGTACTGTTTTCTCTAAGTCTGAAGGCTGCCCACACTGTGCCTGTGTGCCGCAGCTTGCATCTTCGCCTTTGGGAAGCTGCCGCTCGCCGATTCTCCCGGAGGCGAAGAAGCGGCTTCTTCGCACACAGAGCATTGTGGCGAGCGCAGGGAGCTCCTGAGAGCGGTTTGTGCCGAAAGAAGCCCGGGACCGGCACTTAGCTTCGGAGAGCTGCGTATCTGCGTCTTCTGCGTGTCTTGCCGCTCTACACTCAGCAAAAAGCTTTTCCACCATATCTTGCAAGGAGAAACTCTGCCAGGAAAGAAAACATCCAAAAACTTGTTCTAAAGCTTGCACGGGGGTCTGCAAAGAGTTTGGCAAGAATGAAAGGTAGTTGTCCAAAACTCGTTCTTTTCCAATAGAATAACCATGGAAAAGGCAGGAGAGTGGTAAAGTACTGTTTTCTCTAAGTCTGTAGGCTGCCCACACTGTGCCTGTGTGCTGCAGCTTGCATCTTCGCCTTTGGGAAGCTGCCGCTCGCCGATTCTCCCGGAGGCGAAGAAGCGGCTTCTTCGCACACAGAGCATTGTGGCGAGTGCAGGGAGCTCCTGAGAGCGGTTTGTGCCGAAAGAAGCCCGGGACCGGCACTTAGCTTCGGAGAGCTGCGTATCTGCGTCTTCTGCGTGTCTTGCCGCTCTACACTCAGCCAAAAGCTTTTCCACCATATCTTGCAAGGAGAAACTCTGCCAGGAAAGAAAACATCCAAAATCTTGTTCTAAAGCTTGCACGGGGGTCTGCAAAGAGTTTGGCAAGAATGTAAGGTAGTTGTCCAAAACTCATTCTTTTCCAATAGAATAACCATGGAAAAGGCAGGAGAGTGGTAAAGTACTGTTTTCTCTAAGTCTGAAGGCTGCCCACACTGTGCCTGTGTGCTGCAGCTTGCATCTTCGCCTTTGGGAAGCTGCCGCTCGCCGATTCTCCCGCAGGCGAAGAAGCGGCTTCTTCGCACACAGAGCATTGTGGCGAGCGCAGGGAGCTCCTGAGAGCGGTTTGTGCCGAAAGAAGCCCGGGACCGGCACTTAGCTTCGGAGAGCTGCGTATCTGCGTCTTCTGCGTGTCTTGCCGCTCTACACTCAGCCAAAAGCTTTTCCACCATATCTTGCAAGGAGAAACTCTGCCAGGAAAGAAAACATCCAAAATCTTGTTCTAAAGCTTGCACGGGGGTCTGCAAAGAGTTTGGCAAGAATGAAAGGTAGTTGTCCAAAACTCGTTCTTTTCCAATAGAATAACCATGGAAAAGGCAGGAGAGTGGTAAAGTACTGTTTTCTCTAAGTCTGAAGGCTGCCCACACTGTGCCTGTGTGCTGCAGCTTGCATCTTCGCCTTTGGGAAGCTGCCGCTCGCCGATTCTCCCGGAGGCGAAGAAGCGGCTTCTTCGCACACAGAGCATTGTGGCGAGCGCAGGGAGCTCCTGAGAGCGGTTTGTGCCGAAAGAAGCCCGGGACCGGCACTTAGCTTCGGAGAGCTGCGTATCCGCGTCTTCTGCGTGTCTTGCCGCTCTACACTCAGCAAAAAGCTTTTCCACCATATCTTGCAAGGAGAAACTCTGCCAGGAAAGAAAACATCCAAAATCTTGTTCTAAAGCTTGCACGGGGGTCTGCAAAGAGTTTGGCAAGAATGAAAGGTAGTTGTCCAAAACTCGTTCTTTTCCAATAGAATAACCATGGAAAAGGCAGGAGAGTGGTAAAGTACTGTTTTCTCTAAGTCTGAATGCTGCCCACACTGTGCCTGTGTGCTGCAGCTTGCATCTTCGCCTTTGGGAAGCTGCCGCTCGCCGATTCTCCCGGAGGCGAAGAAGCGGCTTCTTCGCACACAGAGCATTGTGGCGAGCGCAGGGAGCTCCTGAGAGCGGTTTGTGCCGAAAGAAGCCCGGGACCGGCACTTAGCTTCGGAGAGCTGCGTATCTGCGTCTTCTGCGTGTCTTGCCGCTCTACACTCAGCAAAAAGCTTTTCCACCATATCTTGCAAGGAGAAACTCTGCCAGGAAAGAAAACATCCAAAATCTTGTTCTAAAGCTTGCACGGGGGTCTGCAAAGAGTTTGGCAAGAATGAAAGGTAGTTGTCCAAACCTCGTTCTTTTCCAATAGAATAACCATGGAAAAGGCAGGAGAGTGGTAAAGTACTGTTTTCTCTAAGTCTGAAGGCTGCCCACACTGTGCCTGTGTGCTGCAGCTTGCATCTTCGCCTTTGGGAAGCTGCCGCTCGCCGATTCTCCCGGAGGCGAAGAAGCGGCTTCTTCGCACACAGAGCATTGTGGCGAGCGCAGGGAGCTCCTGAGAGCGGTTTGTGCCGAAAGAAGCCCGGGACCGGCACTTAGCTTCGGAGAGCTGCGTATCCGCGTCTTCTGCGTGTCTTGCCGCTCTACACTCAGCAAAAAGCTTTTCCACCATATCTTGCAAGGAGAAACTCTGCCAGGAAAGAAAACATCCAAAATCTTGTTCTAAAGCTTGCACGGGGGTCTGCAAAGAGTTTGGCAAGAATGAAAGGTAGTTGTCCAAAACTCGTTCTTTTCCAATAGAATAACCATGGAAAAGGCAGGAGAGTGGTAAAGTACTGTTTTCTCTAAGTCTGAAGGCTGCCCACACTGTGCCTGTGTGCTGCAGCTTGCATCTTCGCCTTTGGGAAGCTGCCGCTCGCCGATTCTCCCGGAGGCGAAGAAGCGGCTTCTTCGCACACAGAGCATTGTGGAGGGCGCAGGGAGCTCCTGAGAGAGGTTTGTGCCGAAAGAAGCCCGGGACCGGCACTTAGCTTCGGAGAGCTGCGTATCCGCGTCTTCTGCGTGTCTTGCCGCTCTACACTCAGCAAAAAGCTTTTCCACCATATCTTGCAAGGAGAAACTCTGCCAGGAAAGAAAACATCCAAAAACTTGTTCTAAAGCTTGCACGGGGGTCTGCAAAGAGTTTGGCAAGAATGAAAGGTAGTTGTCCAAAACTCGTTCTTTTCCAATAGAATAACCATGGAAAAGGCAGGAGAGTGGTAAAGTACTGTTTTCTCTAAGTCTGAAGGCTGCCCACACTGTGCCTGTGTGCTGCAGCTTGCATCTTCGCCTTTGGGAAGCTGCCGCTCGCCGATTCTCCCGCAGGCGAAGAAGCGGCTTCTTCGCACACAGAGCATTGTGGCGAGCGCAGGGAGCTCCTGAGAGCGGTTTGTGCCGAAAGAAGCCCGGGACCGGCACTTAGCTTCGGAGAGCTGCGTATCTGCGTCTTCTGCGTGTCTTGCCGCTCTACACTCAGCCAAAAGCTTTTCCACCATATCTTGCAAGGAGAAACTCTGCCAGGAAAGAAAACATCCAAAATCTTGTTCTAAAGCTTGCACGGGGGTCTGCAAAGAGTTTGGCAAGAATGAAAGGTAGTTGTCCAAACCTCGTTCTTTTCCAATAGAATAACCATGGAAAAGGCAGGAGAGTGGTAAAGTACTGTTTTCTCTAAGTCTGAAGGCTGCCCACACTGTGCCTGTGTGCTGCAGCTTGCATCTTCGCCTTTGGGAAGCTGCCGCTCGCCGATTCTCCCGGAGGCGAAGAAGCGGCTTCTTCGCACACAGAGCATTGTGGCGAGCGCAGGGAGCTCCTGAGAGCGGTTTGTGCCGAAAGAAGCCCGGGACCGGCACTTAGCTTCGGAGAGCTGCGTATCCGCGTCTTCTGCGTGTCTTGCCGCTCTACACTCAGCAAAAAGCTTTTCCACCATATCTTGCAAGGAGAAACTCTGCCAGGAAAGAAAACATCCAAAATCTTGTTCTAAAGCTTGCACGGGGGTCTGCAAAGAGTTTGGCAAGAATGAAAGGTAGTTGTCCAAAACTCGTTCTTTTCCAATAGAATAACCATGGAAAAGGCAGGAGAGTGGTAAAGTACTGTTTTCTCTAAGTCTGAAGGCTGCCCACACTGTGCCTGTGTGCTGCAGCTTGCATCTTCGCCTTTGGGAAGCTGCCGCTCGCCGATTCTCCCGGAGGCGAAGAAGCGGCTTCTTCGCACACAGAGCATTGTGGAGGGCGCAGGGAGCTCCTGAGAGAGGTTTGTGCCGAAAGAAGCCCGGGACCGGCACTTAGCTTCGGAGAGCTGCGTATCCGCGTCTTCTGCGAGTCTTGCCGCTCTACACTCAGCAAAAAGCTTTTCCACCATATCTTGCAAGGAGAAACTCTGCCAGGAAAGAAAACATCCAAAAACTTGTTCTAAAGCTTGCACGGGGGTCTGCAAAGAGTTTGGCAAGAATGAAAGGTAGTTGTCCAAAACTCGTTCTTTTCCAATAGAATAACCATGGAAAAGGCAGGAGAGTGGTAAAGTACTGTTTTCTCTAAGTCTGAAGGCTGCCCACACTGTGCCTGTGTGCTGCAGCTTGCATCTTCGCCTTTGGGAAGCTGCCGCTCGCCGATTCTCCCGCAGGCGAAGAAGCGGCTTCTTCGCACACAGAGCATTGTGGCGAGCGCAGGGAGCTCCTGAGAGCGGTTTGTGCCGAAAGAAGCCCGGGACCGGCACTTAGCTTCGGAGAGCTGCGTATCTGCGTCTTCTGCGTGTCTTGCCGCTCTACACTCAGCCAAAAGCTTTTCCACCATATCTTGCAAGGAGAAACTCTGCCAGGAAAGAAAACATCCAAAATCTTGTTCTAAAGCTTGCACGGGGGTCTGCAAAGAGTTTGGCAAGAATGAAAGGTAGTTGTCCAAAACTCGTTCTTTTCCAATAGAATAACCATGGAAAAGGCAGGAGAGTGGTAAAGTACTGTTTTCTCTAAGTCTGAAGGCTGCCCACACTGTGCCTGTGTGCTGCAGCTTGCATCTTCGCCTTTGGGAAGCTGCCGCTCGCCGATTCTCCCGGAGGCGAAGAAGCGACTTCTTCGCACACAGAGCATTGTGGCGAGCGCAGGGAGCTCCTGAGAGCGGTTTGTGCCGAAAGAAGCCCGGGACCGGCACTTAGCTTCGGAGAGCTGCGTATCTGCGTCTTCTGCGTGTCTTGCCGCTCTACACTCAGCAAAAAGCTTTTCCACCATATCTTGCAAGGAGAAACTCTGCCAGGAAAGAAAACATCCAAAATCTTGTTCTAAAGCTTGCACGGGGGTCTGCAAAGAGTTTGGCAAGAATGAAAGGTAGTTGTCCAAAACTCGTTCTTTTCCAATAGAATAACCATGGAAAAGGCAGGAGAGTGGTAAAGTACTGTTTTCTCTAAGTCTGAAGGCTGCCCACACTGTGCCTGTGTGCTGCAGCTTGCATCTTCGCCTTTGGGAAGCTGCCGCTCGCCGATTCTCCCGGAGGCGAAGAAGCGGCTTCTTCGCACACAGAGCATTGTGGCGAGCGCAGGGAGCTCCTGAGAGCGGTTTGTGCCGAAAGAAGCCCGGGACCGGCACTTAGCTTCGGAGAGCTGCGTATCTGCGTCTTCTGCGTGTCTTGCCGCTCTATACTCAGCAAAAAGCTTTTCCACCATATCTTGCAAGGAGAAACTCTGCCAGGAAAGAAAACATCCAAAATCTTGTTCTAAAGCTTGCACGGGGGTCTGCAAAGAGTTTGGCAAGAATGAAAGGTAGTTGTCCAAAACTCGTTCTTTTCCAATAGAATAACCATGGAAAAGGCAGGAGAGTGGTAAAGTACTGTTTTCTCTAAGTCTGAAGGCTGCCCACACTGTGCCTGTGTGCTGCAGCTTGCATCTTCGCCTTTGGGAAGCTGCCGCTCGCCGATTCTCCCGGAGGCGAAGAAGCGGCTTCTTCGCACACAGAGCATTGTGGCGAGCGCAGGGAGCTCCTGAGAGCGGTTTGTGCCGAAAGAAGCCTGGGACCGGCACTTAGCTTCGGAGAGCTGCGTATCTGCGTCTTCTGCGTGTCTTGCCGCTCTACACTCAGCCAAAAGCTTTTCCACCATATCTTGCAAGGAGAAACTCTGCCAGGAAAGAAAACATCCAAAATCTTGTTCTAAAGCTTGCACGGGGGTCTGCAAAGAGTTTGGCAAGAATGAAAGGTAGTTGTCCAAAACTCGTTCTTTTCCAATAGAATAACCATGGAAAAGGCAGGAGAGTGGTAAAGTACTGTTTTCTCTAAGTCTGAAGGCTGCCCACACTGTGCCTGTGTGCTGCAGCTTGCATCTTCGCCTTTGGGAAGCTGCCGCTCGCCGATTCTCCCGGAGGCGAAGAAGCGGCTTCTTCGCACACAGAGCATTGTGGCGAGCGCAGGGAGCTCCTGAGAGCGGTTTGTGCCGAAAGAAGCCCGGGACCGGCACTTAGCTTCGGAGAGCTGCGTATCTGCGTCTTCTGCGTGTCTTGCCGCTCTACACTCAGCAAAAAGCTTTTCCACCATATCTTGCAAGGAGAAACTCTGCCAGGAAAGAAAACATCCAAAATCTTGTTCTAAAGCTTGCACGGGGGTCTGCAAAGAGTTTGGCAAGAATGAAAGGTAGTTGTCCAAAACTCGTTCTTTTCCAATAGAATAACCATGGAAAAGGCAGGAGAGTGGTAAAGTACTGTTTTCTCTAAGTCTGAAGGCTGCCCACACTGTGCCTGTGTGCTGCAGCTTGCATCTTCGCCTTTGGGAAGCTGCCGCTCGCCGATTCTCCCGGAGGCGAAGAAGCGGCTTCTTCGCACACAGAGCATTGTGGCGAGCGCAGGGAGCTCCTGAGAGCGGTTTGTGCCGAAAGAAGCCCGGGACCGGCACTTAGCTTCGGAGAGCTGCGTATCTGCGTCTTCTGCGTGTCTTGCCGCTCTACACTCAGCAAAAAGCTTTTCCACCATATCTTGCAAGGAGAAACTCTGCCAGGAAAGAAAACATCCAAAATCTTGTTCTAAAGCTTGCACGGGGGTCTGCAAAGAGTTTGGCAAGAATGAAAGGTAGTTGTCCAAAACTCGTTCTTTTCCAATAGAATAACCATGGAAAAGGCAGGAGAGTGGTAAAGTACTGTTTTCTCTAAGTCTGAAGGCTGCCCACACTGTGCCTGTGTGCTGCATCTTGCATCTTCGCCTTTGGGAAGCTGCCGCTCGCCGATTCTCCCGGAGGCGAAGAAGCGGCTTCTTCGCACACAGAGCATTGTGGCGAGCGCAGGGAGCTGCTGAGAGCGGTTTGTGCCGAAAGAAGCCCGGGACCGGCACTTAGCTTCGGAGAGCTGCGTATCTGCGTCTTCTGCGTGTCTTGCCGCTCTACACTCAGCCAAAAGCTTTTCCACCATATCTTGCAAGGAGAAACTCTGCCAGGAAAGAAAACATCCAAAATCTTGTTCTAAAGCTTGCACGGGGGTCTGCAAAGAGTTTGGCAAGAATGAAAGGTAGTTGTCCAAAACTCGTTCTTTTCCAATATAATAACCATGGAAAAGGCAGGAGAGTGGTAAAGTACTGTTTTCTCTAAGTCTGAAGGCTGCCCACACTGTGCCTGTGTGCTGCAGCTTGCATCTTCGCCTTTGGGAAGCTGCCGCTCGCCGATTCTCCCGCAGGCGAAGAAGCGGCTTCTTCGCACACAGAGCATTGTGGCGAGCGCAGGGAGCTCCTGAGAGCGGTTTGTGCCGAAAGAAGCCCGGGACCGGCACTTAGCTTCGGAGAGCTGCGTATCTGCGTCTTCTGCGTGTCTTGCCGCTCTACACTCAGCCAAAAGCTTTTCCACCATATCTTGCAAGGAGAAACTCTGCCAGGAAAGAAAACATCCAAAATCTTGTTCTAAAGCTTGCACGGGGGTCTGCAAAGAGTTTGGCAAGAATGAAAGGTAGTTGTCCAAAACTCGTTCTTTTCCAATAGAATAACCATGGAAAAGGCAGGAGAGTGGTAAAGTACTGTTTTCTCTAAGTCTGAAGGCTGCCCACACTGTGCCTGTGTGCTGCAGCTTGCATCTTCGCCTTTGGGAAGCTGCCGCTCGCCGATTCTCCCGCAGGCGAAGAAGCGGCTTCTTCGCACACAGAGCATTGTGGCGAGCGCAGGGAGCTCCTGAGAGCGGTTTGTGCCGAAAGAAGCCCGGGACCGGCACTTAGCTTCGGAGAGCTGCGTATCTGCGTCTTCTGCGTGTCTTGCCGCTCTACACTCAGCCAAAAGCTTTTCCACCATATCTTGCAAGGAGAAACTCTGCCAGGAAAGAAAACATCCAAAATCTTGTTCTAAAGCTTGCACGCGGGTCTGCAAAGAGTTTGGCAAGAATGAAAGGTAGTTGTCCAAACCTCGTTCTTTTCCAATAGAATAACCATGGAAAAGGCAGGAGAGTGGTAAAGTACTGTTTTCTCTAAGTCTGAAGGCTGCCCACATTGTGCCTGTGTGCTGCAGCTTGCATCTTCGCCTTTGGGAAGCTGCCGCTCGCCGATTCTCCCGGAGGCGAAGAAGCGGCTTCTTCGCACACAGAGCATTGTGGCGAGCGCAGGGAGCTCCTGAGAGCGGTTTGTGCCGAAAGAAGCCCGGGAGCGGCACTCAGCTTCGGAGAGCTGCGTATCTGCGTCTTCTGCGTGTCTTGCCGCTCTACACTCAGCCAAAAGCTTTTCCACCATATCTTGCAAGGAGAAACTCTGCCAGGAAAGAAAACATCCAAAATCTTGTTCTAAAGCTTGCACGGGGGTCTGCAAAGAGTTTGGCAAGAATGAAAGGTAGTTGTCCAAAACTCGTTCTTTTCCAATAGAATAACCATGGAAAAGGCAGGAGAGTGGTAAAGTACTGTTTTCTCTAAGTCTGAATGCTGCCCAACTGTGCCTGTGTGCTGCAGCTTGCATCTTCGCCTTTGGGAAGCTGCCGCTCGCCGATTCTCCCGGAGGCGAAGAAGCGGCTTCTTCGCACACAGAGCATTGTGGCGAGCGCAGGGAGCTCCTGAGAGCGGTTTGTGCCGAAAGAAGCCCGGGACCGGCACTTAGCTTCGGAGAGCTGCGTATCTGCGTCTTCTGCGTGTCTTGCCGCTCTACACTCAGCAAAAAGCTTTTCCACCATATCTTGCAAGGAGAAACTCTGCCAGGAAAGAAAACATCGAAAATCTTGTTCTAAAGCTTGCACGGGGGTCTGCAAAGAGTTTGGCAAGAATAAAAGGTAGTTGTCCAAAACTCGTTCTTTTCCAATAGAATAACCATGGAAAAGGCAGGAGAGTGGTAAAGTACTGTTTTCTCTAAGTCTGAAGGCTGCCCACACTGTGCCTGTGTGCTGCAGCTTGCATCTTCGCCTTTGGGAAGCTGCCGCTCGCCGATTCTCCCGGAGGCGAAGAAGCGGCTTCTTCGCACACAGAGCATTGTGGCGAGCGCAGGGAGCTCCTGAGAGCGGTTTGTGCCGAAAGAAGCCCGGGACCGGCACTTAGCTTCGGAGAGCTGCGTATCTGCGTCTTCTGCGTGTCTTGCCGCTCTACACTCAGCAAAAAGCTTTTCCACCATATCTTGCAAGGAGAAACTCTGCCAGGAAAGAAAACATCCAAAATCTTGTTCTAAAGCTTGCACGGGGGTCTGCAAAGAGTTTGGCAAGAATGAAAGGTAGTTGTCCAAAACTCGTTCTTTTCCAATAGAATAACCATGGAAAAGGCAGGAGAGTGGTAAAGTACTGTTTTCTCTAAGTCTGAAGGCTGCCCACACTGTGCCTGTGTGCTGCAGCTTGCATCTTCGCCTTTGGGAAGCTGCCGCTCGCCGATTCTCCCGGAGGCGAAGAAGCGGCTTCTTCGCACACAGAGCATTGTGGCGAGCGCAGGGAGCTCCTGAGAGCGGTTTGTGCCGAAAGAAGCCCGGGACCGGCACTTAGCTTCGGAGAGCTGCGTATCTGCGTCTTCTGCGTGTCTTGCCGCTCTACACTCAGCAAAAAGCTTTTTCACCATATCTTGCAAGGAGAAACTCTGCCAGGAAAAAAACATCCAAAATCTTGTTCTAAAGCTTGCACGGGGGTCTGCAAAGAGTTTGGCAAGAATGAAAGGTAGTTGTTCAAAACTCGTTCTTTTCCAATAGAATAACCATGGATAAGGCAGGAGAGTGGTAAAGTACTGTTTTCTCTAAGTCTGAAGGCTGCCCACACTGTGCCTGTGTGCTGCAGCTTGCATCTTCGCCTTTGGGAAGCTGCCGCTCGCCGATTCTCCCGCAGGCGAAGAAGCGGCTTCTTCGCACACAGAGCATTGTGGCGAGCGCGGGGAGCTCCTGAGAGCGGTTTGTGCCGAAAGAAGCCCGGGACCGGCACTTAGCTTCGGAGAGCTGCGTATCTGCGTCTTCTGCGTGTCTTGCCGCTCTACACTCAGCCAAAAGCTTTTCCACCATATCTTGCAAGGAGAAACTCTGCCAGGAAAGAAAACATCCAAAATCTTGTTCTAAAGCTTGCACGGGGGTCTGCAAAGAGTTTGGCAAGAATGAAAGGTAGTTGTCCAAAACTCGTTCTTTTCCAATAGAATAACCATGGAAAAGGCAGGAGAGTGGTAAAGTACTGTTTTCTCTAAGTCTGAAGGCTGCCCACACTGTGCCTGTGTGCTGCAGCTTGCATCTTCGCCTTTGGGAAGCTGCCGCTCGCCGATTCTCCCGCAGGCGAAGAAGCGGCTTCTTCGCACACAGAGCATTGTGGCGAGCGCAGGGAGCTCCTGAGAGCGGTTTGTGCCGAAAGAAGCCCGGGACCGGCACTTAGCTTCGGAGAGCTGCGTATCTGCGTCTTCTGCGTGTCTTGCCGCTCTACACTCAGCCAAAAGCTTTTCCACCATATCTTGCAAGGAGAAACTCTGCCAGGAAAGAAAACATCCAAAATCTTGTTCTAAAGCTTGCACGGGGGTCTGCAAAGAGTTTGGCAAGAATGAAAGGTAGTTGTCCAAAACTCGTTCTTTTCCAATAGAATAACCATGGAAAAGGCAGGAGAGTGGTAAAGTACTGTTTTCTCTAAGTCTGAAGGCTGCCCACATTGTGCCTGTGTGCTGCAGCTTGCATCTTCGCCTTTGGGAAGCTGCCGCTCGCCGATTCTCCCGGAGGCGAAGAAGCGGCTTCTTCGCACACAGAGCATTGTGGCGAGCGCAGGGAGCTCCTGAGAGCGGTTTGTGCCGAAAGAAGCCCGGGACCGGCACTTAGCTTCGGAGAGCTGCGTATCTGCGTCTTCTGCGTGTCTTGCCGCTCTACACTCAGCCAAAAGCTTTTCCACCATATCTTGCAAGGAGAAACTCTGCCAGGAAAGAAAACATCCAAAATCTTGTTCTAAAGCTTGCACGGGGGTCTGCAAAGAGTTTGGCAAGAATGAAAGGTAGTTGTCCAAAACTCGTTCTTTTCCAATAGAATAACCATGGAAAAGGCAGGAGAGTGGTAAAGTACAGTTTTCTCTAAGTCTGAATGCTGCCCAACTGTGCCTGTGTGCTGCAGCTTGCATCTTCGCCTTTGGGAAGCTGCCGCTCGCCGATTCTCCCGGAGGCGAAGAAGCGGCTTCTTCGCACACAGAGCATTGTGGCGAGCGCAGGGAGCTCCTGAGAGCGGTTTGTGCCGAAAGAAGCCCGGGACCGGCACTTAGCTTCGGAGAGCTGCGTATCTGCGTCTTCTGCGTGTCTTGCCGCTCTACACTCAGCCAAAAGCTTTTCCACCATATCTTGCAAGGAGAAACTCTGCCAGGAAAGAAAACATCCAAAATCTTGTTCTAAAGCTTGCACGGGGGTCTGCAAAGAGTTTGGCAAGAATGAAAGGTAGTTGTCCAAAACTCGTTCTTTTCCAATAGAATAACCATGGAAAAGGCAGGAGAGTGGTAAAGTACTGTTTTCTCTAAGTCTGAATGCTGCCCAACTGTGCCTGTGTGCTGCAGCTTGCATCTTCGCCTTTGGGAAGCTGCCGCTCGCCGATTCTCCCGGAGGCGAAGAAGCGGCTTCTTCGCACACAGAGCATTGTGGCGAGCGCAGGGAGCTCCTGAGAGCGGTTTGTGCCGAAAGAAGCCCGGGACCGGCACTTAGCTTCGGAGAGCTGCGTATCTGCGTCTTCTGCGTGTCTTGCCGCTCTACACTCAGCAAAAAGCTTTTCCACCATATCTTGCAAGGAGAAACTCTGCCAGGAAAGAAAACATCGAAAATCTTGTTCTAAAGCTTGCACGGGGGTCTGCAAAGAGTTTGGCAAGAATAAAAGGTAGTTGTCCAAAACTCGTTCTTTTCCAATAGAATAACCATGGAAAAGGCAGGAGAGTGGTAAAGTACTGTTTTCTCTAAGTCTGAAGGCTGCCCACACTGTGCCTGTGTGCTGCAGCTTGCATCTTCGCCTTTGGGAAGCTGCCACTCGCCGATTCTCCCGGAGGCGAAGAAGCGGCTTCTTCGCACACAGAGCATTGTGGCGAGCGCAGGGAGCTCCTGAGAGCGGTTTGTGCCGAAAGAAGCCCGGGACCGGCACTTAGCTTCGGAGAGCTGCGTATCTGCGTCTTCTGCGTGTCTTGCCGCTCTACACTCAGCAAAAAGCTTTTCCACCATATTTTGCAAGGAGAAACTCTGCCAGGAAAGAAAACATCCAAAATCTTGTTCTAAAGCTTGCACGGGGGTCTGCAAAGAGTTTGGCAAGAATGAAAGGTAGTTGTCCAAAACTCGTTCTTTTCCAATAGAATAACCATGGAAAAGGCAGGAGAGTGGTAAAGTACTGTTTTCTCTAAGTCTGAATGCTGCCCACACTGTGCCTGTGTGCTGCAGCTTGCATCTTCGCCTTTGGGAAGCTGCCGCTCGCCGATTCTCCCGGAGGCGAAGAAGCGGCTTCTTCGCACACAGAGCATTGTGGCGAGCGCAGGGAGCTCCTGAGAGCGGTTTGTGCCGAAAGAAGCCCGGGACCGGCACTTAGCTTCGGAGAGCTGCGTATCTGCGTCTTCTGCGTGTCTTGCCGCTCTACACTCAGCAAAAAGCTTTTTCACCATATCTTGCAAGGAGAAACTCTGCCAGGAAAAAAACATCCAAAATCTTGTTCTAAAGCTTGCACGGGGGTCTGCAAAGAGTTTGGCAAGAATGAAAGGTAGTTGTCCAAAACTCGTTCTTTTCCAATAGAATAACCATGGATAAGGCAGGAGAGTGGTAAAGTACTGTTTTCTCTAAGTCTGAAGGCTGCCCACACTGTGCCTGTGTGCTGCAGCTTGCATCTTCGCCTTTGGGAAGCTGCCGCTCGCCGATTCTCCCGCAGGCGAAGAAGCGGCTTCTTCGCACACAGAGCATTGTGGCGAGCGCAGGGAGCTCCTGAGAGCGGTTTGTGCCGAAAGAAGCCCGGGACCGGCACTTAGCTTCGGAGAGCTGCGTATCTGCGTCTTCTGCGTGTCTTGCCGCTCTACACTCAGCCAAAAGCTTTTCCACCATATCTTGCAAGGAGAAACTCTGCCAGGAAAGAAAACATCCAAAATCTTGTTCTAAAGCTTGCACGGGGGTCTGCAAAGAGTTTGGCAAGAATGAAAGGTAGTTGTCCAAAACTCGTTCTTTTCCAATAGAATAACCATGGAAAAGGCAGGAGAGTGGTAAAGTACTGTTTTCTCTAAGTCTGAATGCTGCCCACACTGTGCCTGTGTGCTGCAGCTTGCATCTTCGCCTTTGGGAAGCTGCCGCTCGCCGATTCTCCCGCAGGCGAAGAAGCGGCTTCTTCGCACACAGAGCATTGTGGCGAGCGCAGGGAGCTCCTGAGAGCGGTTTGTGCCGAAAGAAGCCCGGGACCGGCACTTAGCTTCGGAGAGCTGCGTATCTGCGTCTTCTGCGTGTCTTGCCGCTCTACACTCAGCAAAAAGCTTTTCCACCATATCTTGCAAGGAGAAACTCTGCCAGGAAAGAAAACATCCAAAATCTTGTTCTAAAGCTTGCACGGAGGTCTGCAAAGAGTTTGGCAAGAATGAAAGGTAGTTGTCCAAAACTCGTTCTTTTCCAATAGAATAACCATGGAAAAGGCAGGAGAGTGGTAAAGTACTGTTTTCTCTAAGTCTGAAGGCTGCCCACACTGTGCCTGTGTGCTGCAGCTTGCATCTTCGCCTTTGGGAAGCTGCCGCTCGCCGATTCTCCCGGAGGCGAAGAAGCGGCTTCTTCGCACACAGAGCATTGTGGCGAGCGCAGGGAGCTCCTGAGAGCGGTTTGTGCCGAAAGAAGCCCGGGACCGGCACTTAGCTTCGGAGAGCTGCGTATCTGCGTCTTCTGCGTGTCTTGCCGCTCTACACTCAGCCAAAAGCTTTTCCACCATATCTTGCAAGGAGAAACTCTGCCAGGAAAGAAAACATCCAAAATCTTGTTCTAAAGCTTGCACGGGGGTCTGCAAAGAGTTTGGCAAGAATGAAAGGTAGTTGTCCAAAACTCGTTCTTTTCCAATAGAATAACCATGGAAAAGGCAGGAGAGTGGTAAAGTACTGTTTTCTCTAAGTCTGAAGGCTGCCCACACTGTGCCTGCGTGCTGCAGCTTGCATCTTCGCCTTTGGGAAGCTGCCGCTCGCCGATTCTCCCGGAGGCGAAGAAGCGGCTTCTTCGCACACAGAGCATTGTGGCGAGCGCAGGGAGCTCCTGAGAGCGGTTTGTGCCGAAAGAAGCCCGGGACCGGCACTTAGCTTCGGAGAGCTGCGTATCTGCGTCTTCTGCGTGTCTTGCCGCTCTACACTCAGCAAAAAGCTTTTCCACCATATCTTGCAAGGAGAAACTCTGCCAGGAAAGAAAACATCCAAAATCTTGTTCTAAAGCTTGCACGGGGGTCTGCAAAGAGTTTGGCAAGAATGAAAGGTAGTTGTCCAAAACTCGTTCTTTTCCAATAGAATAACCATGGATAAGGCAGGAGAGTGGTAAAGTACTGTTTTCTCTAAGTCTGAAGGCTGCCCACACTGTGCCTGCGTGCTGCAGCTTGCATCTTCGCCTTTGGGAAGCTGCCGCTCGCCGATTCTCCCGCAGGCGAAGAAGCGGCTTCTTCGCACACAGAGCATTGTGGCGAGCGCAGGGAGCTCCTGAGAGCGGTTTGTGCCGAAAGAAGCCCGGGACCGGCACTTAGCTTCGGAGAGCTGCGTATCTGCGTCTTCTGCGTGTCTTGCCGCTCTACACTCAGCCAAAAGCTTTTCCAGCATATCTTGCAAGGAGAAACTCTGCCAGGAAAGAAAACATCCAAAATCTTGTTCTAAAGCTTGCACGGAGGTCTGCAAAGAGTTTGGCAAGAATGAAAGGTAGTTGTCCAAAACTCGTTCTTTTCCAATAGAATAACCATGGAAAAGGCAGGAGAGTGGTAAAGTACTGTTTTCTCTAAGTCTGAAGGCTGCCCACACTGTGCCTGTGTGCTGCAGCTTGCATCTTCGCCTTTGGGAAGCTGCCGCTCGCCGATTCTCCCGGAGGCGAAGAAGCGGCTTCTTCGCACACAGAGCATTGTGGCGAGCGCAGGGAGCTCCTGAGAGCGGTTTGTGCCGAAAGAAGCCCGGGACCGGCACTTAGCTTCGGAGAGCTGCGTATCTGCGTCTTCTGCGTGTCTTGCCGCTCTACACTCAGCAAAAAGCTTTTCCACCATATCTTGCAAGGAGAAACTCTGACAGGAAAGAAAACATCCAAAATCTTGTTCTAAAGCTTGCACGGGGGTCTGCAAAGAGTTTGGCAAGAATGAAAGGTAGTTGTCCAAAACTCGTTCTTTTCCAATAGAATAACCATGGAAAAGGCAGGAGAGTGGTAAAGTACTGTTTTCTCTAAGTCTGAATGCTGCCCACACTGTGCCTGTGTGCTGCAGCTTGCATCTGCGCCTTTGGGAAGCTGCCGCTCGCCGATTCTCCCGGAGGCGAAGAAGCGGCTTCTTCGCACACAGAGCATTGTGGCGAGCGCAGGGAGCTCCTGAGAGCGGTTTGTGCCGAAAGAAGCCCAGGACCGGCACTTAGCTTCGGAAGCTGCGTATCTGTGTCTTCTGCGTGTCTTGCCGCTCAACACTCAGCCAAAAGCTTTTTCACCATATCTTGCAAGGAGAAACTCTGCCAGGGAAGAAAACATCCAAAATCTTGTTCTAAAGCTTGCACGCAGGTCTGCAAAGAGTTTGGCAAGAATGAAAGGTAGTTGTCCAAAACTCGTTCTTTTCCAATAGAATAACCATGGAAAAGGCAGGAGAGTGGTAAAGTACTGTTTTCTCTAAGTCTGAAGGCTGCCCACATTGTGCCTGTGTGCTGCAGCTTGCATCTTCGCCTTTGGGAAGCTGCCGCACGCCGATTCTCCCGCAGGCGAAGAAGCGGCTTCTTCGCACACAGAGCATTGTGGCGAGCGCAGGGAGCTCCTGAGAGCGGTTTGTGCCGAAAGAAGCCCGGGACCGGCACTTAGCTTCGGAGAGCTGCGTATCTGCGTCTTCTGCGTGTCTTGCCGCTCTACACTCAGCAAAACGGTTTTCCACCATATCTTGCAAGAAGAAACTCTGCCAGGAAAGAAAACATCCAAAATCTTGTTCTAAAGCTTGCACGGGGGTCTGCAAAGAGTTTGGCAAGAATGAAAGGTAGTTGTCCAAAACTCGTTCTTTTCCAATAGAATAACCATGGAAAAGGCAGGAGAGTGGTAAAGTACTGTTTTCTCTAAGTCTGAAGGCTGCCCACACTGTGCCTGTGTGCTGCAGCTTGCATCTTCGCCTTTGGGAAGCTGCCGCTCGCCGATTCTCCCGGAGGCGAAGAAGCGGCTTCTTCGCACACAGAGCATTGTGGCGAGCGCAGGGAGCTCCTGAGAGCGGTTTGTGCCGAAAGAAGCCCGGGACCGGCACTTAGCTTCGGAGAGCTGCGTATCTGCGTCTTCTGCGTGTCTTGCCGCTCAACACTCAGCCAAAAGCTTTTTCACCATATCTTGCAAGGAGAAACTCTGCCAGGGAAGAAAACATCCAAAATCTTGTTCTAAAGCTTGCACGCAGGTCTGCAAAGAGTTTGGCAAGAATGAAAGGTAGTTGTCCAAAACTCGTTCTTTTCCAATAGAATAACCATGGAAAAGGCAGGAGAGTGGTAAAGTACTGTTTTCTCTAAGTCTGAAGGCTGCCCACATTGTGCCTGTGTGCTGCAGCTTGCATCTTCGCCTTTGGGAAGCTGCCGCTCGCCGATTCTCCCGCAGGCGGAAGAAGCGGCTTCTTCGCACACAGAGCATTGTGGCGAGCGCAGGGAGCTCCTGAGAGCGGTTTGTGCCGAAAGAAGCCCGGGACCGGCACTTAGCTTCGGAGAGCTGCGTATCTGCGTCTTCTGCGTGTCTTGCCGCTCTACACTCAGCCAAAAGCTTTTCCACCATATCTTGCAAGGAGAAACTCTGCCAGGAAAGAAAACATCCAAAATCTTGTTCTAAAGCTTGCACGGGGGTCTGCAAAGAGTTTGGCAAGAATGAAAGGTAGTTGTCCAAAACTCGTTCTTTTCCAATAGAATAACCATGGAAAAGGCAGGAGAGTGGTAAAGTACTGTTTTCTCTAAGTCTGAAGGCTGCCCACACTGTGCCTGTGTGCTGCAGCTTGCATCTTCGCCTTTGGGAAGCTGCCGCTCGCCGATTCTCCCGCAGGCGAAGAAGCGGCTTCTTCGCACACAGAGCATTGTGGCGAGCGCAGGGAGCTCCTGAGAGCGGTTTGTGCCGAAAGAAGCCCGGGACCGGCACTTAGCTTCGGAGAGCTGCGTATCTGCGTCTTCTGCGTGTCTTGCCGCTCTACACTCAGCAAAAAGCTTTTCCACCATATCTTGCAAGGAGAAACTCTGCCAGGAAAGAAAACATCCAAAATCTTGTTCTAAAGCTTGCACGGGGGTCTGCAAAGAGTTTGGCAAGAATGAAAGGTAGTTGTCCAAAACTCGTTCTTTTCCAATAGAATAACCATGGAAAAGGCAGGAGAGTGGTAAAGTACTGTTTTCTCTAAGTCTGAAGGCTGCCCACACTGTGCCTGTGTGCTGCAGCTTGCATCTTCGCCTTTGGGAAGCTGCCGCTCGCCGATTCTCCCGCAGGCGAAGAAGCGGCTTCTTCGCACACAGAGCATTGTGGCGAGCGCAGGGAGCTCCTGAGAGCGGTTTGTGCCGAAAGAAGCCCGGGACCGGCACTTAGCTTCGGAGAGCTGCGTATCTGCGTCTTCTGCGTGTCTTGCCGCTCTACACTCAGCAAAAAGCTTTTCCACCATATCTTGCAAGGAGAAACTCTGCCAGGAAAGAAAACATCCAAAATCTTGTTCTAAAGCTTGCACGGAGGTCTGCAAAGAGTTTGGCAAGAATGAAAGGTAGTTGTCCAAAACTCGTTCTTTTCCAATAGAATAACCATGGAAAAGGCAGGAGAGTGGTAAAGTACTGTTTTCTCTAAGTCTGAAGGCTGCCCACACTGTGCCTGTGTGCTGCAGCTTGCATCTTCGCCTTTGGGAAGCTGCCGCTCGCCGATTCTCCCGGAGGCGAAGAAGCGGCTTCTTCGCACACAGAGCATTGTGGCGAGCGCAGGGAGCTCCTGAGAGCGGTTTGTGCCGAAAGAAGCCCGGGACCGGCACTTAGCTTCGGAGAGCTGCGTATCTGCGTCTTCTGCGTGTCTTGCCGCTCTACACTCAGCAAAAAGCTTTTCCACCATATCTTGCAAGGAGAAACTCTGCCAGGAAAGAAAACATCCAAAATCTTGTTCTAAAGCTTGCACGGGGGTCTGCAAAGAGTTTGGCAAGAATGAAAGGTAGTTGTCCAAAACTCGTTCTTTTCCAATAGAATAACCATGGAAAAGGCAGGAGAGTGGTAAAGTACTGTTTTCTCTAAGTCTGAATGCTGCCCACACTGTGCCTGTTTGCTGCAGCTTGCATCTTCGCCTTTGGGAAGCTGCCGCTCGCCGATTCTCCCGCAGGCGAAGAAGCGGCTTCTTCGCCCACAGAGCATTGTGGCGAGCGCAGGGAGCTCCTGAGAGCGGTTTGTGCCGAAAGAACCCCGGGACCGGCACTTAGCTTCGGAGAGCTGCGTATCTGCGTCTTCTGCGTGTCTTGCCGCTCTACACTCAGCCAAAAGCTTTTCCACCATATCTTGCAAGGAGAAACTCTGCCAGGAAAGAAAACATCCAAAATCTTGTTCTAAAGCTTGCACGGGGGTCTGCAAAGAGTTTGGCAAGAATGAAAGGTAGTTGTCCAAAACTCGTTCTTTTCCAATAGAATAACCATGGAAAAGGCAGGAGAGTGGTAAAGTACTGTTTTCTCTAAGTCTGAAGGCTGCCCACACTGTGCCTGTGTGCTGCAGCTTGCATCTTCGCCTTTGGGAAGCTGCCGCTCGCCGATTCTCCCGCAGGCGAAGAAGCGGCTTCTTCGCACACAGAGCATTGTGGCGAGCGCAGGGAGCTCCTGAGAGCGGTTTGTGCCGAAAGAAGCCCGGGACCGGCACTTAGCTTCGGAGAGCTGCGTATCTGCGTCTTCTGCGTGTCTTGCCGCTCTACACTCAGCAAAAAGCTTTTCCACCATATCTTGCAAGGAGAAACTCTGCCAGGAAAGAAAACATCCAAAATCTTGTTCTAAAGCTTGCACGGAGGTCTGCAAAGAGTTTGGCAAGAATGAAAGGTAGTTGTCCAAAACTCGTTCTTTTCCAATAGAATAACCATGGAAAAGGCAGGAGAGTGGTAAAGTACTGTTTTCTCTAAGTCTGAAGGCTGCCCACACTGTGCCTGTGTGCTGCAGCTTGCATCTTCGCCTTTGGGAAGCTGCCGCTCGCCGATTCTCCCGGAGGCGAAGAAGCGGCTTCTTCGCACACAGAGCATTGTGGCGAGCGCAGGGAGCTCCTGAGAGCGGTTTGTGCCGAAAGAAGCCCGGGACCGGCACTTAGCTTCGGAGAGCTGCGTATCTGCGTCTTCTGCGTGTCTTGCCGCTCTACACTCAGCCAAAAGCTTTTCCACCATATCTTGCAAGGAGAAACTCTGCCAGGAAAGAAAACATCCAAAATCTTGTTCTAAAGCTTGCACGGGGGTCTGCAAAGAGTTTGGCAAGAATGAAAGGTAGTTGTCCAAAACTCGTTCTTTTCCAATAGAATAACCATGGAAAAGGCAGGAGAGTGGTAAAGTACTGTTTTCTCTAAGTCTGAATGCTGCCCACACTGTGCCTGTTTGCTGCAGCTTGCATCTTCGCCTTTGGGAAGCTGCCGCTCGCCGATTCTCCCGCAGGCGAAGAAGCGGCTTCTTCGCCCACAGAGCATTGTGGCGAGCGCAGGGAGCTCCTGAGAGCGGTTTGTGCCGAAAGAACCCCGGGACCGGCACTTAGCTTCGGAGAGCTGCGTATCTGCGTCTTCTGCGTGTCTTGCCGCTCTACACTCAGCCAAAAGCTTTTCCACCATATCTTGCAAGGAGAAACTCTGCCAGGAAAGAAAACATCCAAAATCTTGTTCTAAAGCTTGCACGGAGGTCTGCAAAGAGTTTGGCAAGAATGAAAGGTAGTTGTCCAAAACTCGTTCTTTTCCAATAGAATAACCATGGAAAAGGCAGGAGAGTGGTAAAGTACTGTTTTCTCTAAGTCTGAAGGCTGCCCACACTGTGCCTGCGTGCTGCAGCTTGCATCTTCGCCTTTGGGAAGCTGCCGCTCGCCGATTCTCCCGCAGGCGAAGAAGCGGCTTCTTCGCACACAGAGCATTGTGGCGAGCGCAGGGAGCTCCTGAGAGCGGTTTGTGCCGAAAGAAGCCCGGGACCGGCACTTAGCTTCGGAGAGCTGCGTATCTGCGTCTTCTGCGTGTCTTGCCGCTCTACACTCAGCCAAAAGCTTTTCCAGCATATCTTGCAAGGAGAAACTCTGCCAGGAAAGAAAACATCCAAAATCTTGTTCTAAAGCTTGCACGGAGGTCTGCAAAGAGTTTGGAAAGAATGAAAGGTAGTTGTCCAAAACTCGTTCTTTTCCAATAGAATAACCATGGAAAAGGCAGGAGAGTGGTAAAGTACTGTTTTCTCTAAGTCTGAAGGCTGCCCACATTGTGCCTGTGTGCTGCAGCTTGCATCTTCGCCTTTGGGAAGCTGCCGCACGCCGATTCTCCCGCAGGCGAAGAAGCGGCTTCTTCGCACACAGAGCATTGTGGCGAGCGCAGGGAGCTCCTGAGAGCGGTTTGTGCCGAAAGAAGCCCGGGACCGGCACTTAGCTTCGGAGAGCTGCGTATCTGCGTCTTCTGCGTGTCTTGCCGCTCTACACTCAGCAAAAAGCTTTTCCACCATATCTTGCAAGGAGAAACTCTGCCAGGAAAGAAAACATCCAAAATCTTGTTCTAAAGCTTGCACGGGGGTCTGCAAAGAGTTTGGCAAGAATGAAAGGTAGTTGTCCAAAACTCGTTCTTTTCCAATAGAATAACCATGGAAAAGGCAGGAGAGTGGTAAAGTACTGTTTTCTCGAAGTCTGAATGCTGCCCACACTGTGCCTGTGTGCTGCAGCTTGCATCTTCGCCTTTGGGAAGCTGCCGCTCGCCGATTCTCCCGGAGGCGAAGAAGCGGCTTCTTCGCACACAGAGCATTGTGGCGAGCGCGGGGAGCTCCTGAGAGCGGTTTGTGCCGAAAGAAGCCCGGGACCGGCACTTAGCTTCGGAGAGCTGCGTATCTGCGTCTTCTGCGTGTCTTGCCGCTCTACACTCAGCAAAAAGCTTTTCCACCATATCTTGCAAGAAGAAACTCTGCCAGGAAAGAAAACATCCAAAATCTTGTTCTAAAGCTTGCACGGGGGTCTGCAAAGAGTTTGGCAAGAATGAAAGGTAGTTGTCCAAAACTCGTTCTTTTCCAATAGAATAACCATGGAAAAGGCAGGAGAGTGGTAAAGTACTGTTTTCTCTAAGTCTGAAGGCTGCCCACACTGTGCCTGTGTGCTGCAGCTTGCATCTTCGCCTTTGGGAAGCTGCCGCTCGCCGATTCTCCCGGAGGCGAAGAAGCGGCTTCTTCGCACACAGAGCATTGTGGCGAGCGCAGGGAGCTCCTGAGAGCGGTTTGTGCCGAAAGAAGCCCGGGACCGGCACTTAGCTTCGGAGAGCTGCGTATCTGCGTCTTCTGCGTGTCTTGCCGCTCAACACTCAGCCAAAAGCTTTTTCACCATATCTTGCAAGGAGAAACTCTGCCAGGGAAGAAAACATCCAAAATCTTGTTCTAAAGCTTGCACGCAGGTCTGCAAAGAGTTTGGCAAGAATGAAAGGTAGTTGTCCAAAACTCGTTCTTTTCCAATATAATAACCATGGAAAAGGCAGGAGAGTGGTAAAGTACTGTTTTCTCTAAGTCTGAAGGCTGCCCACATTGTGCCTGTGTGCTGCAGCTTGCATCTTCGCCTTTGGGAAGCTGCCGCTCGCCGATTCTCCCGGAGGCGAAGAAGCGGCTTCTTCGCACACAGAGCATTGTGGCAAGCGCAGGGAGCTCCTGAGAGCGGTTTGTGCCGAAAGAAGCCCGGGACCGGCACTTAGCTTCGGAGAGCTGCGTATCTGCGTCTTCTGCGTGTCTTGCCGCTCTACACTCAGCCAAAAGCTTTTCCACCATATCTTGCAAGGAGAAACTCTGCCAGGAAAGAAAACATCCAAAATCTTGTTCTAAAGCTTGCACGGGGGTCTGCAAAGAGTTTGGCAAGAATGAAAGGTAGTTGTCCAAAACTCGTTCTTTTCCAATAGAATAACCATGGAAAAGGCAGGAGAGTGGTAAAGTACTGTTTTCTCTAAGTCTGAAGGCTGCCCACACTGTGCCTGTGTGCTGCAGCTTGCATCTTCGCCTTTGGGAAGCTGCCGCTCGCCGATTCTCCCGCAGGCGAAGAAGCGGCTTCTTCGCACACAGAGCATTGTGGCGAGCGCAGGGAGCTCCTGAGAGCGTTTTGTGCCGAAAGAAGCCCGGGACCGGCACTTAGCTTCGGAGAGCTGCGTATCTGCGTCTTCTGCGTGTCTTGCCGCTCTACACTCAGCAAAAAGCTTTTCCACCATATCTTGCAAGGAGAAACTCTGCCAGGAAAGAAAACATCCAAAATCTTGTTCTAAAGCTTGCACGGGGGTCTGCAAAGAGTTTGGCAAGAATGAAAGGTAGTTGTCCAAAACTCGTTCTTTTCCAATAGAATAACCATGGAAAAGGCAGGAGAGTGGTAAAGTACTGTTTTCTCTAAGTCTGAAGGCTGCCCACACTGTGCCTGTGTGCTGCAGCTTGCATCTTCGCCTTTGGGAAGCTGCCGCTCGCCGATTCTCCCGCAGGCGAAGAAGCGGCTTCTTCGCACACAGAGCATTGTGGCGAGCGCAGGGAGCTCCTGAGAGCGGTTTGTGCCGAAAGAAGCCCGGGACCGGCACTTAGCTTCGGAGAGCTGCGTATCTGCGTCTTCTGCGTGTCTTGCCGCTCTACACTCAGCAAAAAGCTTTTCCACCATATCTTGCAAGGAGAAACTCTGCCAGGAAAGAAAACATCCAAAATCTTGTTCTAAAGCTTGCACGGAGGTCTGCAAAGAGTTTGGCAAGAATGAAAGGTAGTTGTCCAAAACTCGTTCTTTTCCAATAGAATAACCATGGAAAAGGCAGGAGAGTGGTAAAGTACTGTTTTCTCTAAGTCTGAAGGCTGCCCACACTGTGCCTGTGTGCTGCAGCTTGCATCTTCGCCTTTGGGAAGCTGCCGCTCGCCGATTCTCCCGGAGGCGAAGAAGCGGCTTCTTCGCACACAGAGCATTGTGGCGAGCGCAGGGAGCTCCTGAGAGCGGTTTGTGCCGAAAGAAGCCCGGGACCGGCACTTAGCTTCGGAGAGCTGCGTATCTGCGTCTTCTGCGTGTCTTGCCGCTCTACACTCAGCCAAAAGCTTTTCCACCATATCTTGCAAGGAGAAACTCTGCCAGGGAAGAAAACATCCAAAATCTTGTTCTAAAGCTTGCACGCAGGTCTGCAAAGAGTTTGGCAAGAATGAAAGGTAGTTGTCCAAAACTCGTTCTTTTCCAATATAATAACCATGGAAAAGGCAGGAGAGTGGTAAAGTACTGTTTTCTCTAAGTCTGAAGGCTGCCCACATTGTGCCTGTGTGCTGCAGCTTGCATCTTCGCCTTTGGGAAGCTGCCGCTCGCCGATTCTCCCGCAGGCGAAGAAGCGGCTTCTTCGCACACAGAGCATTGTGGCGAGCGCAGGGAGCTCCTGAGAGCGGTTTGTGCCGAAAGAAGCCCGGGACCGGCACTTAGCTTCGGAGAGCTGCGTATCTGCGTCTTCTGCGTGTCTTGCCGCTCTACACTCAGCCAAAAGCTTTTCCACCATATCTTGCAAGGAGAAACTCTGCCAGGAAAGAAAACATCCAAAATCTTGTTCTAAAGCTTGCACGGGGGTCTGCAAAGAGTTTGGCAAGAATGAAAGGTAGTTGTCCAAAACTCGTTCTTTTCCAATAGAATAACCATGGAAAAGGCAGGAGAGTGGTAAAGTACTGTTTTCTCTAAGTCTGAAGGCTGCCCACACTGTGCCTGTGTGCTGCAGCTTGCATCTTCGCCTTTGGGAAGCTGCCGCTCGCCGATTCTCCCGCAGGCGAAGAAGCGGCTTCTTCGCACACAGAGCATTGTGGCGAGCGCAGGGAGCTCCTGAGAGCGGTTTGTGCCGAAAGAAGCCCGGGACCGGCACTTAGCTTCGGAGAGCTGCGTATCTGCGTCTTCTGCGTGTCTTGCCGCTCTACACTCAGCAAAAAGCTTTTCCACCATATCTTGCAAGGAGAAACTCTGCCAGGAAAGAAAACATCCAAAATCTTGTTCTAAAGCTTGCACGGGGGTCTGCAAAGAGTTTGGCAAGAATGAAAGGTAGTTGTCCAAAACTCGTTCTTTTCCAATAGAATAACCATGGAAAAGGCAGGAGAGTGGTAAAGTACTGTTTTCTCTAAGTCTGAAGGCTGCCCACACTGTGCCTGTGTGCTGCAGCTTGCATCTTCGCCTTTGGGAAGCTGCCGCTCGCCGATTCTCCCGCAGGCGAAGAAGCGGCTTCTTCGCACACAGAGCATTGTGGCGAGCGCAGGGAGCTCCTGAGAGCGGTTTGTGCCGAAAGAAGCCCGGGACCGGCACTTAGCTTCGGAGAGCTGCGTATCTGCGTCTTCTGCGTGTCTTGCCGCTCTACACTCAGCAAAAAGCTTTTCCACCATATCTTGCAAGGAGAAACTCTGCCAGGAAAGAAAACATCCAAAATCTTGTTCTAAAGCTTGCACGGAGGTCTGCAAAGAGTTTGGCAAGAATGAAAGGTAGTTGTCCAAAACTCGTTCTTTTCCAATAGAATAACCATGGAAAAGGCAGGAGAGTGGTAAAGTACTGTTTTCTCTAAGTCTGAAGGCTGCCCACACTGTGCCTGTGTGCTGCAGCTTGCATCTTCGCCTTTGGGAAGCTGCCGCTCGCCGATTCTCCCGGAGGCGAAGAAGCGGCTTCTTCGCACACAGAGCATTGTGGCGAGCGCAGGGAGCTCCTGAGAGCGGTTTGTGCCGAAAGAAGCCCGGGACCGGCACTTAGCTTCGGAGAGCTGCGTATCTGCGTCTTCTGCGTGTCTTGCCGCTCTACACTCAGCAAAAAGCTTTTCCACCATATCTTGCAAGGAGAAACTCTGCCAGGAAAGAAAACATCCAAAATCTTGTTCTAAAGCTTGCACGGGGGTCTGCAAAGAGTTTGGCAAGAATGAAAGGTAGTTGTCCAAAACTCGTTCTTTTCCAATAGAATAACCATGGAAAAGGCAGGAGAGTGGTAAAGTACTGTTTTCTCTAAGTCTGAATGCTGCCCACACTGTGCCTGTTTGCTGCAGCTTGCATCTTCGCCTTTGGGAAGCTGCCGCTCGCCGATTCTCCCGCAGGCGAAGAAGCGGCTTCTTCGCCCACAGAGCATTGTGGCGAGCGCAGGGAGCTCCTGAGAGCGGTTTGTGCCGAAAGAACCCCGGGACCGGCACTTAGCTTCGGAGAGCTGCGTATCTGCGTCTTCTGCGTGTCTTGCCGCTCTACACTCAGCAAAAAGCTTTTCCACCATATCTTGCAAGGAGAAACTCTGCCAGGAAAGAAAACATCCAAAATCTTGTTCTAAAGCTTGCACGGGGGTCTGCAAAGAGTTTGGCAAGAATGAAAGGTAGTTGTCCAAAACTCGTTCTTTTCCAATAGAATAACCATGGAAAAGGCAGGAGAGTGGTAAAGTACTGTTTTCTCTAAGTCTGAAGGCTGCCCACACTGTGCCTGTGTGCTGCAGCTTGCATCTTCGCCTTTGGGAAGCTGCCGCTCGCCGATTCTCCCGCAGGCGAAGAAGCGGCTTCTTCGCACACAGAGCATTGTGGCGAGCGCAGGGAGCTCCTGAGAGCGGTTTGTGCCGAAAGAAGCCCGGGACCGGCACTTAGCTTCGGAGAGCTGCGTATCTGCGTCTTCT
The DNA here is from genome assembly GCF_037042795.1 of Molothrus aeneus. Taxonomy (NCBI): domain Eukaryota; kingdom Metazoa; phylum Chordata; class Aves; order Passeriformes; family Icteridae; genus Molothrus; species Molothrus aeneus. The sequence continues at coordinate 62,377 of NW_027098996.1, forward strand.
GCGTGTCTTGCCGCTCTACACTCAGCAAAAAGCTTTTCCACCATATCTTGCAAGGAGAAACTCTGCCAGGAAAGAAAACATCCAAAATCTTGTTCTAAAGCTTGCACGGAGGTCTGCAAAGAGTTTGGCAAGAATGAAAGGTAGTTGTCCAAAACTCGTTCTTTTCCAATAGAATAACCATGGAAAAGGCAGGAGAGTGGTAAAGTACTGTTTTCTCTAAGTCTGAAGGCTGCCCACACTGTGCCTGTGTGCTGCAGCTTGCATCTTCGCCTTTGGGAAGCTGCCGCTCGCCGATTCTCCCGGAGGCGAAGAAGCGGCTTCTTCGCACACAGAGCATTGTGGCGAGCGCAGGGAGCTCCTGAGAGCGGTTTGTGCCGAAAGAAGCCCGGGACCGGCACTTAGCTTCGGAGAGCTGCGTATCTGCGTCTTCTGCGTGTCTTGCCGCTCTACACTCAGCAAAAAGCTTTTCCACCATATCTTGCAAGGAGAAACTCTGCCAGGAAAGAAAACATCCAAAATCTTGTTCTAAAGCTTGCACGGGGGTCTGCAAAGAGTTTGGCAAGAATGAAAGGTAGTTGTCCAAAACTCGTTCTTTTCCAATAGAATAACCATGGAAAAGGCAGGAGAGCGGTAAAGTACTGTTTTCTCTAAGTCTGAATGCTGCCCACACTGTGCCTGTTTGCTGCAGCTTGCATCTTCGCCTTTGGGAAGCTGCCGCTCGCCGATTCTCCCGCAGGCGAAGAAGCGGCTTCTTCGCCCACAGAGCATTGTGGCGAGCGCAGGGAGCTCCTGAGAGCGGTTTGTGCCGAAAGAAGCCCGGGACCGGCACTTAGCTTCGGAGAGCTGCGTATCTGCGTCTTCTGCGTGTCTTGCCGCTCTACACTCAGCCAAAAGCTTTTCCACCATATCTTGCAAGGAGAAACTCTGCCAGGAAAGAAAACATCCAAAATCTTGTTCTAAAGCTTGCACGGAGGTCTGCAAAGAGTTTGGCAAGAATGAAAGGTAGTTGTCCAAAACTCGTTCTTTTCCAATAGAATAACCATGGAAAAGGCAGGAGAGTGGTAAAGTACTGTTTTCTCTAAGTCTGAAGGCTGCCCACACTGTGCCTGCGTGCTGCAGCTTGCATCTTCGCCTTTGGGAAGCTGCCGCTCGCCGATTCTCCCGGAGGCGAAGAAGCGGCTTCTTCGCACACAGAGCATTGTGGCGAGCGCAGGGAGCTCCTGAGAGCGGTTTGTGCCGAAAGAAGCCCGGGACCGGCACTTAGCTTCGGAGAGCTGCGTATCTGCGTCTTCTGCGTGTCTTGCCGCTCTACACTCAGCCAAAAGCTTTTCCAGCATATCTTGCAAGGAGAAACTCTGCCAGGAAAGAAAACATCCAAAATCTTGTTCTAAAGCTTGCACGGAGGTCTGCAAAGAGTTTGGCAAGAATGAAAGGTAGTTGTCCAAAACTCGTTCTTTTCCAATAGAATAACCATGGAAAAGGCAGGAGAGTGGTAAAGTACTGTTTTCTCTAAGTCTGAAGGCTGCCCACATTGTGCCTGTGTGCTGCAGCTTGCATCTTCGCCTTTGGGAAGCTGCCGCACGCCGATTCTCCCGCAGGCGAAGAAGCGGCTTCTTCGCACACAGAGCATTGTGGCGAGCGCAGGGAGCTCCTGAGAGCGGTTTGTGCCGAAAGAAGCCCGGGACCGGCACTTAGCTTCGGAGAGCTGCGTATCTGCGTCTTCTGCGTGTCTTGCCGCTCTACACTCAGCAAAAAGCTTTTCCACCATATCTTGCAAGGAGAAACTCTGCCAGGAAAGAAAACATCCAAAATCTTGTTCTAAAGCTTGCACGGGGGTCTGCAAAGAGTTTGGCAAGAATGAAAGGTAGTTGTCCAAAACTCGTTCTTTTCCAATAGAATAACCATGGAAAAGGCAGGAGAGTGGTAAAGTACTGTTTTCTCGAAGTCTGAATGCTGCCCACACTGTGCCTGTGTGCTGCAGCTTGCATCTTCGCCTTTGGGAAGCTGCCGCTCGCCGATTCTCCCGCAGGCGAAGAAGCGGCTTCTTCGCACACAGAGCATTGTGGCGAGCGCGGGGAGCTCCTGAGAGCGGTTTGTGCCGAAAGAAGCCCGGGACCGGCACTTAGCTTCGGAGAGCTGCGTATCTGCGTCTTCTGCGTGTCTTGCCGCTCTACACTCAGCAAAAAGGTTTTCCACCATATCTTGCAAGAAGAAACTCTGCCAGGAAAGAAAACATCCAAAATCTTGTTCTAAAGCTTGCACGGGGGTCTGCAAAGAGTTTGGCAAGAATGAAAGGTAGTTGTCCAAAACTCGTTCTTTTCCAATAGAATAACCATGGAAAAGGCAGGAGAGTGGTAAAGTACTGTTTTCTCTAAGTCTGAAGGCTGCCCACACTGTGCCTGTGTGCTGCAGCTTGCATCTTCGCCTTTGGGAAGCTGCCGCTCGCCGATTCTCCCGGAGGCGAAGAAGCGGCTTCTTCGCACACAGAGCATTGTGGCGAGCGCAGGGAGCTCCTGAGAGCGGTTTGTGCCGAAAGAAGCCCGGGACCGGCACTTAGCTTCGGAGAGCTGCGTATCTGCGTCTTCTGCGTGTCTTGCCGCTCAACACTCAGCCAAAAGCTTTTTCACCATATCTTGCAAGGAGAAACTCTGCCAGGGAAGAAAACATCCAAAATCTTGTTCTAAAGCTTGCACGCAGGTCTGCAAAGAGTTTGGCAAGAATGAAAGGTAGTTGTCCAAAACTCGTTCTTTTCCAATATAATAACCATGGAAAAGGCAGGAGAGTGGTAAAGTACTGTTTTCTCTAAGTCTGAAGGCTGCCCACATTGTGCCTGTGTGCTGCAGCTTGCATCTTCGCCTTTGGGAAGCTGCCGCTCGCCGATTCTCCCGCAGGCGAAGAAGCGGCTTCTTCGCACACAGAGCATTGTGGCGAGCGCAGGGAGCTCCTGAGAGCGGTTTGTGCCGAAAGAAGCCCGGGACCGGCACTTAGCTTCGGAGAGCTGCGTATCTGCGTCTTCTGCGTGTCTTGCCGCTCTACACTCAGCCAAAAGCTTTTCCACCATATCTTGCAAGGAGAAACTCTGCCAGGAAAGAAAACATCCAAAATCTTGTTCTAAAGCTTGCACGGGGGTCTGCAAAGAGTTTGGCAAGAATGAAAGGTAGTTGTCCAAAACTCGTTCTTTTCCAATAGAATAACCATGGAAAAGGCAGGAGAGTGGTAAAGTACTGTTTTCTCTAAGTCTGAAGGCTGCCCACACTGTGCCTGTGTGCTGCAGCTTGCATCTTCGCCTTTGGGAAGCTGCCGCTCGCCGATTCTCCCGCAGGCGAAGAAGCGGCTTCTTCGCACACAGAGCATTGTGGCGAGCGCAGGGAGCTCCTGAGAGCGGTTTGTGCCGAAAGAAGCCCGGGACCGGCACTTAGCTTCGGAGAGCTGCGTATCTGCGTCTTCTGCGTGTCTTGCCGCTCTACACTCAGCAAAAAGCTTTTCCACCATATCTTGCAAGGAGAAACTCTGCCAGGAAAGAAAACATCCAAAATCTTGTTCTAAAGCTTGCACGGGGGTCTGCAAAGAGTTTGGCAAGAATGAAAGGTAGTTGTCCAAAACTCGTTCTTTTCCAATAGAATAACCATGGAAAAGGCAGGAGAGTGGTAAAGTACTGTTTTCTCTAAGTCTGAAGGCTGCCCACACTGTGCCTGTGTGCTGCAGCTTGCATCTTCGCCTTTGGGAAGCTGCCGCTCGCCGATTCTCCCGCAGGCGAAGAAGCGGCTTCTTCGCACACAGAGCATTGTGGCGAGCGCAGGGAGCTCCTGAGAGCGGTTTGTGCCGAAAGAAGCCCGGGACCGGCACTTAGCTTCGGAGAGCTGCGCATCTGCGTCTTCTGCGTGTCTTGCCGCTCTACACTCAGCAAAAAGCTTTTCCACCATATCTTGCAAGGAGAAACTCTGCCAGGAAAGAAAACATCCAAAATCTTGTTCTAAAGCTTGCACGGAGGTCTGCAAAGAGTTTGGCAAGAATGAAAGGTAGTTGTCCAAAACTCGTTCTTTTCCAATAGAATAACCATGGAAAAGGCAGGAGAGTGGTAAAGTACTGTTTTCTCTAAGTCTGAAGGCTGCCCACACTGTGCCTGTGTGCTGCAGCTTGCATCTTCGCCTTTGGGAAGCTGCCGCTCGCCGATTCTCCCGGAGGCGAAGAAGCGGCTTCTTCGCACACAGAGCATTGTGGCGAGCGCAGGGAGCTCCTGAGAGCGGTTTGTGCCGAAAGAAGCCCGGGACCGGCACTTAGCTTCGGAGAGCTGCGTATCTGCGTCTTCTGCGTGTCTTGCCGCTCTACACTCAGCAAAAAGCTTTTCCACCATATCTTGCAAGGAGAAACTCTGCCAGGAAAGAAAACATCCAAAATCTTGTTCTAAAGCTTGCACGGGGGTCTGCAAAGAGTTTGGCAAGAATGAAAGGTAGTTGTCCAAAACTCGTTCTTTTCCAATAGAATAACCATGGAAAAGGCAGGAGAGTGGTAAAGTACTGTTTTCTCTAAGTCTGAAGGCTGCCCACACTGTGCCTGTGTGCTGCAGCTTGCATCTTCGCCTTTGGGAAGCTGCCGCTCGCCGATTCTCCCGGAGGCGAAGAAGCGGCTTCTTCGCACACAGAGCATTGTGGCGAGCGCAGGGAGCTCCTGAGAGCGGTTTGTGCCGAAAGAAGCCCGGGACCGGCACTTAGCTTCGGAGAGCTGCGTATCTGCGTCTTCTGCGTGTCTTGCCGCTCTACACTCAGCCAAAAGCTTTTCCACCATATCTTGCAAGGAGAAACTCTGCCAGGAAAGAAAACATCCAAAATCTTGTTCTAAAGCTTGCACGGAGGTCTGCAAAGAGTTTGTCAAGAATGAAAGGTAGTTGTCCAAAACTCGTTCTTTTCCAATAGAATAACCATGGAAAAGGCAGGAGAGTGGTAAAGTACTGTTTTCTCTAAGTCTGAAGGCTGCCCACACTGTGCCTGCGTGCTGCAGCTTGCATCTTCGCCTTTGGGAAGCTGCCGCTCGCCGATTCTCCCGGAGGCGAAGAAGCGGCTTCTTCGCACACAGAGCATTGTGGCGAGCGCAGGGAGCTCCTGAGAGCGGTTTGTGCCGAAAGAAGCCCGGGACCGGCACTTAGCTTCGGAGAGCTGCGTATCTGCGTCTTCTGTGTGTCTTGCCGCTCTACACTCAGCAAAAAGCTTTTCCACCATATCTTGCAAGGAGAAACTCTGCCAAGAAAGAAAACATCCAAAATCTTGTTCTAAAGCTTGCACGGGGGTCTGCAAAGAGTTTGGCAAGAATGAAAGGTAGTTGTCCAAAACTCGTTCTTTTCCAATAGAATAACCATGGAAAAGGCAGGAGAGTGGTAAAGTACTGTTTTCTCTAAGTCTGAATGCTGCCCACACTGTGCCTGTGTGCTGCAGCTTGCATCTTCGCCTTTGGGAAGCTGCCGCTCGCCGATTCTCCCGGAGGCGAAGAAGCGGCTTCTTCGCACACAGAGCATTGTGGCGAGCGCAGGGAGCTCCTGAGAGCGGTTTGTGCCGAAAGAAGCCCGGGACCGGCACTTAGCTTCGGAGAGCTGCGTATCTGCGTCTTCTGCGTGTCTTGCCGCTCTACACTCAGCAAAAAGCTTTTCCACCATATCTTGCAAGGAGAAACTCTGCCAGGAAAGAAAACATCCAAAATCTTGTTCTAAAGCTTGCACGGGGGTCTGCAAAGAGTTTGGCAAGAATGAAAGGTAGTTGTCCAAAACTCGTTCTTTTCCAATAGAATAAACATGGATAAGGCAGGAGAGTGGTAAAGTACTGTTTTCTCTAAGTCTGAAGGCTGCCCACACTGTGCCTGTGTGCTGCAGCTTGCATCTTCGCCTTTGGGAAGCTGCCGCTCGCCGATTCTCCCGGAGGCGAAGAAGCGGCTTCTTCACACACAGAGCATTGTGGCGAGCGCGGGGAGCTCCTGAGAGCGGTTTGTGCCGAAAGAAGCCCAGGACCGGCACTTAGCTTCGGAGAGCTGCGTATCTGTGTCTTCTGCGTGTCTTGCCGCTCAACACTCAGCCAAAAGCTTTTTCACCATATCTTGCAAGGAGAAACTCTGCCAGGGAAGAAAACATCCAAAATCTTGTTCTAAAGCTTGCACGGGGGTCTGCAAAGAGTTTGGCAAGAATGAAAGGTAGTTGTCCAAAACTCGTTCTTTTCCAATAGAATAACCATGGAAAAGGCAGGAGAGTGGTAAAGTACTGTTTTCTCTAAGTCTGAAGGCTGCCCACATTGTGCCTGTGTGCTGCAGCTTGCATCTTCGCCTTTGGGAAGCTGCCGCACGCCGATTCTCCCGCAGGCGAAGAAGCGGCTTCTTCGCACACAGAGCATTGTGGCGAGCGCAGGGAGCTCCTGAGAGCGGTTTGTGCCGAAAGAAGCCCGGGACCGGCACTTAGCTTCGGAGAGCTGCGTATCTGCGTCTTCTGCGTGTCTTGCCGCTCTACACTCAGCCAAAAGCTTTTCCACCATATCTTGCAAGGAGAAACTCTGCCAGGAAAGAAAACATCCAAAATCTTGTTCTAAAGCTTGCACGGAGGTCTGCAAAGAGTTTGGCAAGAATGAAAGGTAGTTGTCCAAAACTCGTTCTTTTCCAATAGAATAACCATGGAAAAGGCAGGAGAGTGGTAAAGTACTGTTTTCTCTAAGTCTGAATGCTGCCCACACTGTGCCTGTGTGCTGCAGCTTGCATCTTCGCCTTTGGGAAGCTGCCGCTCGCCGATTCTCCCGGAGGCGAAGAAGCGGCTTCTTCGCACACAGAGCATTGTGGCGAGCGCAGGGAGCTCCTGAGAGCGGTTTGTGCCGAAAGAAGCCCGGGACCGGCACTTAGCTTCGGAGAGCTGCGTATCTGCGTCTTCTGCGTGTCTTGCCGCTCTACACTCAGCCAAAAGCTTTTCCACCATATCTTGCAAGGAGAAACTCTGCCAGGAAAGAAAACATCCAAAATCTTGTTCTAAAGCTTGCACGGGGGTCTGCAAAGAGTTTGTCAAGAATGAAAGGTAGTTGTCCAAAACTCGTTCTTTTCCAATAGAATAACCATGGAAAAGGCAGGAGAGTGGTAAAGTACTGTTTTCTCTAAGTCTGAAGGCTGCCCACACTGTGCCTGCGTGCTGCAGCTTGCATCTTCGCCTTTGGGAAGCTGCCGCTCGCCGATTCTCCCGCAGGCGAAGAAGCGGCTTCTTCGCACACAGAGCATTGTGGCGAGCGCAGGGAGCTCCTGAGAGCGGTTTGTGCCGAAAGAAGCCCGGGACCGGCACTTAGCTTCGGAGAGCTGCGTATCTGCGTCTTCTGCGTGTCTTGCCGCTCTACACTCAGCAAAAAGCTTTTCCACCATATCTTGCAAGGAGAAACTCTGCCAGGAAAGAAAACATCCAAAATCTTGTTCTAAAGCTTGCACGGAGGTCTGCAAAGAGTTTGGCAAGAATGAAAGGTAGTTGTCCAAAACTCGTTCTTTTCCAATAGAATAACCATGGAAAAGGCAGGAGAGTGGTAAAGTACTGTTTTCTCTAAGTCTGAAGGCTGCCCACACTGTGCCTGTGTGCTGCAGCTTGCATCTTCGCCTTTGGGAAGCTGCCGCTCGCCGATTCTCCCGGAGGCGAAGAAGCGGCTTCTTCGCACACAGAGCATTGTGGCGAGCGCAGGGAGCTCCTGAGAGCGGTTTGTGCCGAAAGAAGCCCGGGACCGGCACTTAGCTTCGGAGAGCTGCGTATCTGCGTCTTCTGCGTGTCTTGCCGCTCTACACTCAGCAAAAAGCTTTTCCACCATATCTTGCAAGGAGAAACTCTGACAGGAAAGAAAACATCCAAAATCTTGTTCTAAAGCTTGCACGGGGGTCTGCAAAGAGTTTGGCAAGAATGAAAGGTAGTTGTCCAAAACTCGTTCTTTTCCAATAGAATAACCATGGAAAAGGCAGGAGAGTGGTAAAGTACTGTTTTCTCTAAGTCTGAAGGCTGCCCACACTGTGCCTGTGTGCTGCAGCTTGCATCTTCGCCTTTGGGAAGCTGCCGCTCGCCGATTCTCCCGGAGGCGAAGAAGCGGCTTCTTCACACACAGAGCATTGTGGCGAGCGCGGGGAGCTCCTGAGAGCGGTTTGTGCCGAAAGAAGCCCAGGACCGGCACTTAGCTTCGGAGAGCTGCGTATCTGTATCTTCTGCGTGTCTTGCCGCTCAACACTCAGCCAAAAGCTTTTTCACCATATCTTGCAAGGAGAAACTCTGCCAGGGAAGAAAACATCCAAAATCTTGTTCTAAAGCTTGCACGGGGGTCTGCAAAGAGTTTGGCAAGAATGAAAGGTAGTTGTCCAAAACTCGTTCTTTTCCAATAGAATAACCATGGAAAAGGCAGGAGAGTGGTAAAGTACTGTTTTCTCTAAGTCTGAAGGCTGCCCACATTGTGCCTGTGTGCTGCAGCTTGCATCTTCGCCTTTGGGAAGCTGCCGCACGCCGATTCTCCCGCAGGCGAAGAAGCGGCTTCTTCGCACACAGAGCATTGTGGCGAGCGCAGGGAGCTCCTGAGAGCGGTTTGTGCCGAAAGAAGCCCGGGACCGGCACTTAGCTTCGGAGAGCTGCGTATCTGCGTCTTCTGCGTGTCTTGCCGCTCTACACTCAGCAAAAAGCTTTTCCACCATATCTTGCAAGGAGAAACTCTGCCAGGAAAGAAAACATCCAAAATCTTGTTCTAAAGCTTGCACGGAGGTCTGCAAAGAGTTTGGCAAGAATGAAAGGTAGTTGTCCAAAACTCGTTCTTTTCCAATAGAATAACCATGGAAAAGGCAGGAGAGTGGTAAAGTACTGTTTTCTCTAAGTCTGAAGGCTGCCCACACTGTGCCTGTGTGCTGCAGCTTGCATCTTCGCCTTTGGGAAGCTGCCGCTCGCCGATTCTCCCGGAGGCGAAGAAGCGGCTTCTTCGCACACAGAGCATTGTGGCGAGCGCAGGGAGCTCCTGAGAGCGGTTTGTGCCGAAAGAAGCCCGGGACCGGCACTTAGCTTCGGAGAGCTGCGTATCTGCGTCTTCTGCGTGTCTTGCCGCTCTACACTCAGCCAAAAGCTTTTCCACCATATCTTGCAAGGAGAAACTCTGCCAGGAAAGAAAACATCCAAAATCTTGTTCTAAAGCTTGCACGGGGGTCTGCAAAGAGTTTGGCAAGAATGAAAGGTAGTTGTCCAAAACTCGTTCTTTTCCAATAGAATAACCATGGAAAAGGCAGGAGAGTGGTAAAGTACTGTTTTCTCTAAGTCTGAAGGCTGCCCACACTGTGCCTGTGTGCTGCAGCTTGCATCTTCGCCTTTGGGAAGCTGCCGCTCGCCGATTCTCCCGCAGGCGAAGAAGCGGCTTCTTCGCACACAGAGCATTGTGGCGAGCGCAGGGAGCTCCTGAGAGCGGTTTGTGCCGAAAGAAGCCCGGGACCGGCACTTAGCTTCGGAGAGCTGCGTATCTGCGTCTTCTGCGTGTCTTGCCGCTCTACACTCAGCAAAAAGCTTTTCCACCATATCTTGCAAGGAGAAACTCTGCCAGGAAAGAAAACATCCAAAATCTTGTTCTAAAGCTTGCACGGGGGTCTGCAAAGAGTTTGGCAAGAATGAAAGGTAGTTGTCCAAAACTCGTTCTTTTCCAATAGAATAACCATGGAAAAGGCAGGAGAGTGGTAAAGTACTGTTTTCTCTAAGTCTGAATGCTGCCCACACTGTGCCTGTGTGCTGCAGCTTGCATCTTCGCCTTTGGGAAGCTGCCGCTCGCCGATTCTCCCGCAGGCGAAGAAGCGGCTTCTTCGCACACAGAGCATTGTGGCGAGCGCGGGGAGCTCCTGAGAGCGGTTTGTGCCGAAAGAAGCCCGGGACCGGCACTTAGCTTCGGAGAGCTGCGTATCTGCGTCTTCTGCGTGTCTTGCCGCTCTACACTCAGCAAAAAGCTTTTCCACCATATCTTGCAAGAAGAAACTCTGCCAGGAAAGAAAACATCCAAAATCTGGTTCTAAAGCTTGCACGGGGGTCTGCAAAGAGTTTGGCAAGAATGAAAGGTAGTTGTCCAAAACTCGTTCTTTTCCAATAGAATAACCATGGATAAGGCAGGAGAGTGGTAAAGTACTGTTTTCTCTAAGTCTGAAGGCTGCCCACACTGTGCCTGTGTGCTGCAGCTTGCATCTTCGCCTTTGGGAAGCTGCCGCTCGCCGATTCTCCCGCAGGCGAAGAAGCGGCTTCTTCACACACAGAGCATTGTGGCGAGCGCAGGGAGCTCCTGAGAGCGGTTTGTGCCGAAAGAAGCCCGGGACCGGCACTTAGCTTCGGAGAGCTGCGTATCTGCGTCTTCTGCGTGTCTTGCCGCTCAACACTCAGCCAAAAGCTTTTTCACCATATCTTGCAAGGAGAAACTCTGCCAGGGAAGAAAACATCCAAAATCTTGTTCTAAAGCTTGCACGGAGGTCTGCAAAGAGTTTGGCAAGAATGAAAGGTAGTTGTCCAAAACTCGTTCTTTTCCAATATAATAACCATGGATAAGGCAGGAGAGTGGTAAAGTACTGTTTTCTCTAAGTCTGAAGGCTGCCCACATTGTGCCTGTGTGCTGCAGCTTGCATCTTCGCCTTTGGGAAGCTGCCGCTCGCCGATTCTCCCGCAGGCGAAGAAGCGGCTTCTTCGCACACAGAGCATTGTGGCGAGCGCAGGGAGCTCCTGAGAGCGGTTTGTGCCGAAAGAAGCCCGGGACCGGCACTTAGCTTCGGAGAGCTGCGTATCTGCGTCTTCTGCGTGTCTTGCCGCTCTACACTCAGCAAAAAGCTTTTCCACCATATCTTGCAAGGAGAAACTCTGCCAGGAAAGAAAACATCCAAAATCTTGTTCTAAAGCTTGCACGGGGGTCTGCAAAGAGTTTGGCAAGAATGAAAGGTAGTTGTCCAAAACTCGTTCTTTTCCAATAGAATAACCATGGATAAGGCAGGAGAGTGGTAAAGTACTGTTTTCTCTAAGTCTGAAGGCTGCCCACACTGTGCCTGTGTGCTGCAGCTTGCATCTTCGCCTTTGGGAAGCTGCCGCTCGCCGATTCTCCCGGAGGCGAAGAAGCGGCTTCTTCGCACACAGAGCATTGTGGCGAGCGCAGGGAGCTCCTGAGAGCGGTTTGTGCCGAAAGAAGCCCGGGACCGGCACTTAGCTTCGGAGAGCTGCGTATCTGCGTCTTCTGCGTGTCTTGCCGCTCTACACTCAGCAAAAAGCTTTTCCACCATATCTTGCAAGGAGAAACTCTGCCAGGAAAGAAAACATCCAAAATCTTGTTCTAAAGCTTGCACGGGGGTCTGCAAAGAGTTTGGCAAGAATGAAAGGTAGTTGTCCAAAACTCGTTCTTTTCCAATAGAATAACCATGGAAAAGGCAGGAGAGTGGTAAAGTACTGTTTTCTCTAAGTCTGAAGGCTGCCCACACTGTGCCTGTGTGCTGCAGCTTGCATCTTCGCCTTTGGGAAGCTGCCGCTCGCCGATTCTCCCGCAGGCGAAGAAGCGGCTTCTTCGCACACAGAGCATTGTGGCGAGCGCAGGGAGCTCCTGAGAGCGGTTTGTGCCGAAAGAAGCCCGGGACCGGCACTTAGCTTCGGAGAGCTGCGTATCTGCGTCTTCTGCGTGTCTTGCCGCTCTACACTCAGCCAAAAGCTTTTCCACCATATCTTGCAAGGAGAAACTCTGCCAGGAAAGAAAACATCCAAAATCTTGTTCTAAAGCTTGCACGGAGGTCTGCAAAGAGTTTGGCAAGAATGAAAGGTAGTTGTCCAAAACTCGTTCTTTTCCAATAGAATAACCATGGAAAAGGCAGGAGAGTGGTAAAGTACTGTTTTCTCTAAGTCTGAAGGCTGCCCACACTGTGCCTGTGTGCTGCAGCTTGCATCTTCGCCTTTGGGAAGCTGCCGCTCGCCGATTCTCCCGGAGGCGAAGAAGCGGCTTCTTCGCACACAGAGCATTGTGGCGAGCGCAGGGAGCTCCTGAGAGCGGTTTGTGCCGAAAGAAGCCCGGGACCGGCACTTAGCTTCGGAGAGCTGCGTATCTGCGTCTTCTGCGTGTCTTGCCGCTCTACACTCAGCAAAAAGCTTTTTCACCATATCTTGCAAGGAGAAACTCTGCCAGGAAAAAAACATCCAAAATCTTGTTCTAAAGCTTGCACGGGGGTCTGCAAAGAGTTTGGCAAGAATGAAAGGTAGTTGTCCAAAACTCGTTCTTTTCCAATAGAATAACCATGGATAAGGCAGGAGAGTGGTAAAGTACTGTTTTCTCTAAGTCTGAAGGCTGCCCACACTGTGCCTGTGTGCTGCAGCTTGCATCTTCGCCTTTGGGAAGCTGCCGCTCGCCGATTCTCCCGCAGGCGAAGAAGCGGCTTCTTCGCACACAGAGCATTGTGGCGAGCGCAGGGAGCTCCTGAGAGCGGTTTGTGCCGAAAGAAGCCCGGGACCGGCACTTAGCTTCGGAGAGCTGCGTATCTGCGTCTTCTGCGTGTCTTGCCGCTCTACACTCAGCCAAAAGCTTTTCCACCATATCTTGCAAGGAGAAACTCTGCCAGGAAAGAAAACATCCAAAATCTTGTTCTAAAGCTTGCACGGGGGTCTGCAAAGAGTTTGGCAAGAATGAAAGGTAGTTGTCCAAAACTCGTTCTTTTCCAATAGAATAACCATGGAAAAGGCAGGAGAGTGGTAAAGTACTGTTTTCTCTAAGTCTGAAGGCTGCCCACACTGTGCCTGTGTGCTGCAGCTTGCATCTTCGCCTTTGGGAAGCTGCCGCTCGCCGATTCTCCCGCAGGCGAAGAAGCGGCTTCTTCGCACACAGAGCATTGTGGCGAGCGCAGGGAGCTCCTGAGAGCGGTTTGTGCCGAAAGAAGCCCGGGACCGGCACTTAGCTTCGGAGAGCTGCGTATCTGCGTCTTCTGCGTGTCTTGCCGCTCTACACTCAGCAAAAAGCTTTTCCACCATATCTTGCAAGGAGAAACTCTGCCAGGAAAGAAAACATCCAAAATCTTGTTCTAAAGCTTGCACGGGGGTCTGCAAAGAGTTTGGCAAGAATGAAAGGTAGTTGTCCAAAACTCGTTCTTTTCCAATAGAATAACCATGGAAAAGGCAGGAGAGTGGTAAAGTACTGTTTTCTCTAAGTCTGAAGGCTGCCCACACTGTGCCTGTGTGCTGCAGCTTGCATCTTCGCCTTTGGGAAGCTGCCGCTCGCCGATTCTCCCGGAGGCGAAGAAGCGGCTTCTTCGCACACAGAGCATTGTGGCGAGCGCAGGGAGCTCCTGAGAGCGGTTTGTGCCGAAAGAAGCCCGGGACCGGCACTTAGCTTCGGAGAGCTGCGTATCTGCGTCTTCTGCGTGTCTTGCCGCTCTACACTCAGCCAAAAGCTTTTCCACCATATCTTGCAAGGAGAAACTCTGCCAGGAAAGAAAACATCCAAAATCTTGTTCTAAAGCTTGCACGGGGGTCTGCAAAGAGTTTGGCAAGAATGAAAGGTAGTTGTCCAAAACTCGTTCTTTTCCAATAGAATAACCATGGAAAAGGCAGGAGAGTGGTAAAGTACTGTTTTCTCTAAGTCTGAAGGCTGCCCACACTGTGCCTGTGTGCTGCAGCTTGCATCTTCGCCTTTGGGAAGCTGCCGCTCGCCGATTCTCCCGCAGGCGAAGAAGCGGCTTCTTCGCACACAGAGCATTGTGGCGAGCGCAGGGAGCTCCTGAGAGCGGTTTGTGCCGAAAGAAGCCCGGGACCGGCACTTAGCTTCGGAGAGCTGCGTATCTGCGTCTTCTGCGTGTCTTGCCGCTCTACACTCAGCAAAAAGCTTTTCCACCATATCTTGCAAGGAGAAACTCTGCCAGGAAAGAAAACATCCAAAATCTTGTTCTAAAGCTTGCACGGGGGTCTGCAAAGAGTTTGGCAAGAATGAAAGGTAGTTGTCCAAAACTCGTTCTTTTCCAATAGAATAACCATGGATAAGGCAGGAGAGTGGTAAAGTACTGTTTTCTCTAAGTCTGAAGGCTGCCCACACTGTGCCTGCGTGCTGCAGCTTGCATCTTCGCCTTTGGGAAGCTGCCGCTCGCCGATTCTCCCGCAGGCGAAGAAGCGGCTTCTTCGCACACAGAGCATTGTGGCGAGCGCAGGGAGCTCCTGAGAGCGGTTTGTGCCGAAAGAAGCCCGGGACCGGCACTTAGCTTCGGAGAGCTGCGTATCTGCGTCTTCTGCGTGTCTTGCCGCTCTACACTCAGCCAAAAGCTTTTCCAGCATATCTTGCAAGGAGAAACTCTGCCAGGAAAGAAAACATCCAAAATCTTGTTCTAAAGCTTGCACGGAGGTCTGCAAAGAGTTTGGCAAGAATGAAAGGTAGTTGTCCAAAACTCGTTCTTTTCCAATAGAATAACCATGGAAAAGGCAGGAGAGTGGTAAAGTACTGTTTTCTCTAAGTCTGAAGGCTGCCCACACTGTGCCTGTGTGCTGCAGCTTGCATCTTCGCCTTTGGGAAGCTGCCGCTCGCCGATTCTCCCGGAGGCGAAGAAGCGGCTTCTTCGCACACAGAGCATTGTGGCGAGCGCAGGGAGCTCCTGAGAGCGGTTTGTGCCGAAAGAAGCCCGGGACCGGCACTTAGCTTCGGAGAGCTGCGTATCTGCGTCTTCTGCGTGTCTTGCCGCTCTACACTCAGCAAAAAGCTTTTCCACCATATCTTGCAAGGAGAAACTCTGCCAGGAAAGAAAACATCCAAAATCTTGTTCTAAAGCTTGCACGGGGGTCTGCAAAGAGTTTGGCAAGAATGAAAGGTAGTTGTCCAAAACTCGTTCTTTTCCAATAGAATAACCATGGAAAAGGCAGGAGAGTGGTAAAGTACTGTTTTCTCTAAGTCTGAAGGCTGCCCACACTGTGCCTGTGTGCTGCAGCTTGCATCTTCGCCTTTGGGAAGCTGCCGCTCGCCGATTCTCCCGCAGGCGAAGAAGCGGCTTCTTCGCACACAGAGCATTGTGGCGAGCGCAGGGAGCTCCTGAGAGCGGTTTGTGCCGAAAGAAGCCCAGGACCGGCACTTAGCTTCGGAAGCTGCGTATCTGTGTCTTCTGCGTGTCTTGCCGCTCAACACTCAGCCAAAAGCTTTTTCACCATATCTTGCAAGGAGAAACTCTGCCAGGAAAGAAAACATCCAAAATCTTGTTCTAAAGCTTGCACGCAGGTCTGCAAAGAGTTTGGCAAGAATGAAAGGTAGTTGTCCAAAACTCGTTCTTTTCCAATAGAATAACCATGGAAAAGGCAGGAGAGTGGTAAAGTACTGTTTTCTCTAAGTCTGAAGGCTGCCCACATTGTGCCTGTGTGCTGCAGCTTGCATCTTCGCCTTTGGGAAGCTGCCGCACGCCGATTCTCCCGCAGGCGAAGAAGCGGCTTCTTCGCACACAGAGCATTGTGGCGAGCGCAGGGAGCTCCTGAGAGCGGTTTGTGCCGAAAGAAGCCCGGGACCGGCACTTAGCTTCGGAGAGCTGCGTATCTGCGTCTTCTGCGTGTCTTGCCGCTCTACACTCAGCAAAAAGCTTTTCCACCATATCTTGCAAGGAGAAACTCTGCCAGGAAAGAAAACATCCAAAATCTTGTTCTAAAGCTTGCACGGGGGTCTGCAAAGAGTTTGGCAAGAATGAAAGGTAGTTGTCCAAAACTCGTTCTTTTCCAATAGAATAACCATGGAAAAGGCAGGAGAGTGGTAAAGTACTGTTTTCTCTAAGTCTGAAGGCTGCCCACACTGTGCCTGTGTGCTGCAGCTTGCATCTTCGCCTTTGGGAAGCTGCCGCTCGCCGATTCTCCCGCAGGCGAAGAAGCGGCTTCTTCGCACACAGAGCATTGTGGCGAGCGCAGGGAGCTCCTGAGAGCGGTTTGTGCCGAAAGAAGCCCGGGACCGGCACTTAGCTTCGGAGAGCTGCGTATCTGCGTCTTCTGCGTGTCTTGCCGCTCTACACTCAGCCAAAAGCTTTTCCACCATATCTTGCAAGGAGAAACTCTGCCAGGGAAGAAAACATCCAAAATCTTGTTCTAAAGCTTGCACGCAGGTCTGCAAAGAGTTTGGCAAGAATGAAAGGTAGTTGTCCAAAACTCGTTCTTTTCCAATAGAATAACCATGGAAAAGGCAGGAGAGTGGTAAAGTACTGTTTTCTCTAAGTCTGAAGGCTGCCCACATTGTGCCTGTGTGCTGCAGCTTGCATCTTCGCCTTTGGGAAGCTGCCGCTCGCCGATTCTCCCGGAGGCGAAGAAGCGGCTTCTTCGCACACAGAGCATTGTGGCGAGCGCAGGGAGCTCCTGAGAGCGGTTTGTGCCGAAAGAAGCCCGGGACCGGCACTTAGCTTCGGAGAGCTGCGTATCTGCGTCTTCTGCGTGTCTTGCCGCTCTACACTCAGCAAAAAGCTTTTCCACCATATCTTGCAAGGAGAAACTCTGCCAGGAAAGAAAACATCCAAAATCTTGTTCTAAAGCTTGCACGGGGGTCTGCAAAGAGTTTGGCAAGAATGAAAGGTAGTTGTCCAAAACTCGTTCTTTTCCAATAGAATAACCATGGAAAAGGCAGGAGAGTGGTAAAGTACTGTTTTCTCTAAGTCTGAAGGCTGCCCACACTGTGCCTGTGTGCTGCAGCTTGCATCTTCGCCTTTGGGAAGCTGCCGCTCGCCGATTCTCCCGCAGGCGAAGAAGCGGCTTCTTCGCACACAGAGCATTGTGGCGAGCGCAGGGAGCTCCTGAGAGCGGTTTGTGCCGAAAGAAGCCCGGGACCGGCACTTAGCTTCGGAAAGCTGCGTATCTGCGTCTTCTGCGTGTCTTGCCGCTCTACACTCAGCAAAAAGCTTTTCCACCATATCTTGCAAGGAGAAACTCTGCCAGGAAAGAAAACATCCAAAATCTTGTTCTAAAGCTTGCACGGGGGTCTGCAAAGAGTTTGGCAAGAATGAAAGGTAGTTGTCCAAAACTCGTTCTTTTCCAATAGAATAACCATGGAAAAGGCAGGAGAGTGGTAAAGTACTGTTTTCTCTAAGTCTGAAGGCTGCCCACACTGTGCCTGTGTGCTGCAGCTTGCATCTTCGCCTTTGGGAAGCTGCCGCTCGCCGATTCTCCCGCAGGCGAAGAAGCGGCTTCTTCGCACACAGAGCATTGTGGCGAGCGCAGGGAGCTCCTGAGAGCGGTTTGTGCCGAAAGAAGCCCGGGACCGGCACTTAGCTTCGGAGAGCTGCGTATCTGCGTCTTCTGCGTGTCTTGCCGCTCTACACTCAGCAAAAAGCTTTTCCACCATATCTTGCAAGGAGAAACTCTGCCAGGAAAGAAAACATCCAAAATCTTGTTCTAAAGCTTGCACGGAGGTCTGCAAAGAGTTCGGCAAGAATGAAAGGTAGTTGTCCAAAACTCGTTCTTTTCCAATAGAATAACCATGGAAAAGGCAGGAGAGTGGTAAAGTACTGTTTTCTCGAAGTCTGAATGCTGCCCACACTGTGCCTGTGTGCTGCAGCTTGCATCTTCGCCTTTGGGAAGCTGCCGCTCGCCGATTCTCCCGGAGGCGAAGAAGCGGCTTCTTCGCACACAGAGCATTGTGGCGAGCGCAGGGAGCTCCTGAGAGCGGTTTGTGCCGAAAGAAGCCCGGGACCGGCACTTAGCTTCGGAGAGCTGCGTATCTGCGTCTTCTGCGTGTCTTGCCGCTCTACACTCAGCAAAAAGCTTTTCCACCATATCTTGCAAGGAGAAACTCTGCCAGGAAAGAAAACATCCAAAATCTTGTTCTAAAGCTTGCACGGGGGTCTGCAAAGAGTTTGGCAAGAATGAAAGGTAGTTGTCCAAAACTCGTTCTTTTCCAATAGAATAACCATGGAAAAGGCAGGAGAGTGGTAAAGTACTGTTTTCTCTAAGTCTGAATGCTGCCCACACTGTGCCTGTTTGCTGCAGCTTGCATCTTCGCCTTTGGGAAGCTGCCGCTCGCCGATTCTCCCGCAGGCGAAGAAGCGGCTTCTTCGCCCACAGAGCATTGTGGCGAGCGCAGGGAGCTCCTGAGAGCGGTTTGTGCCGAAAGAAGCCCGGGACCGGCACTTAGCTTCGGAGAGCTGCGTATCTGCGTCTTCTGCGTGTCTTGCCGCTCTACACTCAGCCAAAAGCTTTTCCACCATATCTTGCAAGGAGAAACTCTGCCAGGAAAGAAAACATCCAAAATCTTGTTCTAAAGCTTGCACGGGGGTCTGCAAAGAGTTTGGCAAGAATGAAAGGTAGTTGTCCAAAACTCGTTCTTTTCCAATAGAATAACCATGGAAAAGGCAGGAGAGTGGTAAAGTACTGTTTTCTCTAAGTCTGAAGGCTGCCCACACTGTGCCTGCGTGCTGCAGCTTGCATCTTCGCCTTTGGGAAGCTGCCGCTCGCCGATTCTCCCGCAGGCGAAGAAGCGGCTTCTTCGCACACAGAGCATTGTGGCGAGCGCAGGGAGCTCCTGAGAGCGGTTTGTGCCGAAAGAAGCCCGGGACCGGCACTTAGCTTCGGAGAGCTGCGTATCTGCGTCTTCTGCGTGTCTTGCCGCTCTACACTCAGCCAAAAGCTTTTCCAGCATATCTTGCAAGGAGAAACTCTGCCAGGAAAGAAAACATCCAAAATCTTGTTCTAAAGCTTGCACGGAGGTCTGCAAAGAGTTTGGCAAGAATGAAAGGTAGTTGTCCAAAACTCGTTCTTTTCCAATAGAATAACCATGGAAAAGGCAGGAGAGTGGTAAAGTACTGTTTTCTCTAAGTCTGAAGGCTGCCCACATTGTGCCTGTGTGCTGCAGCTTGCATCTTCACCTTTGGGAAGCTGCCGCACGCCGATTCTCCCGCAGGCGAAGAAGCGGCTTCTTCGCACACAGAGCATTGTGGCGAGCGCAGGGAGCTCCTGAGAGCGGTTTGTGCCGAAAGAAGCCCGGGACCGGCACTTAGCTTCGGAGAGCTGCGTATCTGCGTCTTCTGCGTGTCTTGCCGCTCTACACTCAGCAAAAAGCTTTTCCACCATATCTTGCAAGGAGAAACTCTGCCAGGAAAGAAAACATCCAAAATCTTGTTCTAAAGCTTGCACGGGGGTCTGCAAAGAGTTTGGCAAGAATGAAAGGTAGTTGTCCAAAACTCGTTCTTTTCCAATAGAATAACCATGGAAAAGGCAGGAGAGTGGTAAAGTACTGTTTTCTCTAAGTCTGAATGCTGCCCACACTGTGCCTGTGTGCTGCAGCTTGCATCTTCGCCTTTGGGAAGCTGCCGCTCGCCGATTCTCCCGGAGGCGAAGAAGCGGCTTCTTCGCACACAGAGCATTGTGGCGAGCGCGGGGAGCTCCTGAGAGCGGTTTGTGCCGAAAGAAGCCCGGGACCGGCACTTAGCTTCGGAGAGCTGCGTATCTGCGTCTTCTGCGTGTCTTGCCGCTCTACACTCAGCAAAAAGGTTTTCCACCATATCTTGCAAGAAGAAACTCTGCCAGGAAAGAAAACATCCAAAATCTTGTTCTAAAGCTTGCACGGGGGTCTGCAAAGAGTTTGGCAAGAATGAAAGGTAGTTGTCCAAAACTCGTTCTTTTCCAATAGAATAACCATGGAAAAGGCAGGAGAGTGGTAAAGTACTGTTTTCTCTAAGTCTGAAGGCTGCCCACACTGTGCCTGTGTGCTGCAGCTTGCATCTTCGCCTTTGGGAAGCTGCCGCTCGCCGATTCTCCCGGAGGCGAAGAAGCGGCTTCTTCGCACACAGAGCATTGTGGCGAGCGCAGGGAGCTCCTGAGAGCGGTTTGTGCCGAAAGAAGCCCGGGACCGGCACTTAGCTTCGGAGAGCTGCGTATCTGCGTCTTCTGCGTGTCTTGCCGCTCTACACTCAGCCAAAAGCTTTTCCACCATATCTTGCAAGGAGAAACTCTGCCAGGAAAGAAAACATCCAAAATCTTGTTCTAAAGCTTGCACGCAGGTCTGCAAAGAGTTTGGCAAGAATGAAAGGTAGTTGTCCAAAACTCGTTCTTTTCCAATAGAATAACCATGGAAAAGGCAGGAGAGTGGTAAAGTACTGTTTTCTCTAAGTCTGAAGGCTGCCCACACTGTGCCTGTGTGCTGCAGCTTGCATCTTCGCCTTTGGGAAGCTGCCGCTCGCCGATTCTCCCGCAGGCGAAGAAGCGGCTTCTTCGCACACAGAGCATTGTGGCGAGCGCAGGGAGCTCCTGAGAGCGGTTTGTGCCGAAAGAAGCCCGGGACCGGCACTTAGCTTCGGAGAGCTGCGTATCTGCGTCTTCTGCGTGTCTTGCCGCTCTACACTCAGCAAAAAGCTTTTCCACCATATCTTGCAAGGAGAAACTCTGCCAGGAAAGAAAACATCCAAAATCTTGTTCTAAAGCTTGCACGGGGGTCTGCAAAGAGTTTGGCAAGAATGAAAGGTAGTTGTCCAAAACTCGTTCTTTTCCAATAGAATAACCATGGAAAAGGCAGGAGAGTGGTAAAGTACTGTTTTCTCTAAGTCTGAAGGCTGCCCACACTGTGCCTGTGTGCTGCAGCTTGCATCT
Organism: Molothrus aeneus; assembly: GCF_037042795.1. Lineage (NCBI taxonomy): Eukaryota > Metazoa > Chordata > Aves > Passeriformes > Icteridae > Molothrus > Molothrus aeneus. The sequence continues at coordinate 82,898 of NW_027098996.1, forward strand.
TCGCCTTTGGGAAGCTGCCGCTCGCCGATTCTCCCGCAGGCGAAGAAGCGGCTTCTTCGCACACAGAGCATTGTGGCGAGCGCAGGGAGCTCCTGAGAGCGGTTTGTGCCGAAAGAAGCCCGGGACCGGCACTTAGCTTCGGAGAGCTGCGTATCTGCGTCTTCTGCGTGTCTTGCCGCTCTACACTCAGCAAAAAGCTTTTCCACCATATCTTGCAAGGAGAAACTCTGCCAGGAAAGAAAACATCCAAAATCTTGTTCTAAAGCTTGCACGGAGGTCTGCAAAGAGTTCGGCAAGAATGAAAGGTAGTTGTCCAAAACTCGTTCTTTTCCAATAGAATAACCATGGAAAAGGCAGGAGAGTGGTAAAGTACTGTTTTCTCGAAGTCTGAATGCTGCCCACACTGTGCCTGTGTGCTGCAGCTTGCATCTTCGCCTTTGGGAAGCTGCCGCTCGCCGATTCTCCCGGAGGCGAAGAAGCGGCTTCTTCGCACACAGAGCATTGTGGCGAGCGCAGGGAGCTCCTGAGAGCGGTTTGTGCCGAAAGAAGCCCGGGACCGGCACTTAGCTTCGGAGAGCTGCGTATCTGCGTCTTCTGCGTGTCTTGCCGCTCTACACTCAGCAAAAAGCTTTTCCACCATATCTTGCAAGGAGAAACTCTGCCAGGAAAGAAAACATCCAAAATCTTGTTCTAAAGCTTGCACGGGGGTCTGCAAAGAGTTTGGCAAGAATGAAAGGTAGTTGTCCAAAACTCGTTCTTTTCCAATAGAATAACCATGGAAAAGGCAGGAGAGTGGTAAAGTACTGTTTTCTCTAAGTCTGAATGCTGCCCACACTGTGCCTGTTTGCTGCAGCTTGCATCTTCGCCTTTGGGAAGCTGCCGCTCGCCGATTCTCCCGCAGGCGAAGAAGCGGCTTCTTCGCCCACAGAGCATTGTGGCGAGCGCAGGGAGCTCCTGAGAGCGGTTTGTGCCGAAAGAAGCCCGGGACCGGCACTTAGCTTCGGAGAGCTGCGTATCTGCGTCTTCTGCGTGTCTTGCCGCTCTACACTCAGCAAAAAGCTTTTCCACCATATCTTGCAAGGAGAAACTCTGCCAGGAAAGAAAACATCCAAAATCTTGTTCTAAAGCTTGCACGGGGGTCTGCAAAGAGTTTGGCAAGAATGAAAGGTAGTTGTCCAAAACTCGTTCTTTTCCAATAGAATAACCATGGAAAAGGCAGGAGAGTGGTAAAGTACTGTTTTCTCTAAGTCTGAATGCTGCCCACACTGTGCCTGTGTGCTGCAGCTTGCATCTTCGCCTTTGGGAAGCTGCCGCTCGCCGATTCTCCCGCAGGCGAAGAAGCGGCTTCTTCGCACACAGAGCATTGTGGCGAGCGCGGGGAGCTCCTGAGAGCGGTTTGTGCCGAAAGAAGCCCGGGACCGGCACTTAGCTTCGGAGAGCTGCGTATCTGCGTCTTCTGCGTGTCTTGCCGCTCTACACTCAGCAAAAAGGTTTTCCACCATATCTTGCAAGAAGAAACTCTGCCAGGAAAGAAAACATCCAAAATCTTGTTCTAAAGCTTGCACGGGGGTCTGCAAAGAGTTTGGCAAGAATGAAAGGTAGTTGTCCAAAACTCGTTCTTTTCCAATAGAATAACCATGGAAAAGGCAGGAGAGTGGTAAAGTACTGTTTTCTCTAAGTCTGAAGGCTGCCCACACTGTGCCTGTGTGCTGCAGCTTGCATCTTCGCCTTTGGGAAGCTGCCGCTCGCCGATTCTCCCGCAGGCGAAGAAGCGGCTTCTTCGCACACAGAGCATTGTGGCGAGCGCAGGGAGCTCCTGAGAGCGGTTTGTGCCGAAAGAAGCCCGGGACCGGCACTTAGCTTCGGAGAGCTGCGTATCTGCGTCTTCTGCGTGTCTTGCCGCTCAACACTCAGCCAAAAGCTTTTTCACCATATCTTGCAAGGAGAAACTCTGCCAGGGAAGAAAACATCCAAAATCTTGTTCTAAAGCTTGCACGGAGGTCTGCAAAGAGTTTGGCAAGAATGAAAGGTAGTTGTCCAAAACTCGTTCTTTTCCAATAGAATAACCATGGAAAAGGCAGGAGAGTGGTAAAGTACTGTTTTCTCTAAGTCTGAAGGCTGCCCACACTGTGCCTGCGTGCTGCAGCTTGCATCTTCGCCTTTGGGAAGCTGCCGCTCGCCGATTCTCCCGGAGGCGAAGAAGCGGCTTCTTCGCACACAGAGCATTGTGGCGAGCGCAGGGAGCTCCTGAGAGCGGTTTGTGCCGAAAGAAGCCCGGGACCGGCACTTAGCTTCGGAGAGCTGCGTATCTGCGTCTTCTGCGTGTCTTGCCGCTCTACACTCAGCCAAAAGCTTTTCCACCATATCTTGCAAGGAGAAACTCTGCCAGGAAAGAAAACATCCAAAATCTTGTTCTAAAGCTTGCACGGGGGTCTGCAAAGAGTTTGGCAAGAATGAAAGGTAGTTGTCCAAAACTCGTTCTTTTCCAATAGAATAACCATGGAAAAGGCAGGAGAGTGGTAAAGTACTGTTTTCTCTAAGTCTGAAGGCTGCCCACACTGTGCCTGTGTGCTGCAGCTTGCATCTTCGCCTTTGGGAAGCTGCCGCTCGCCGATTCTCCCGCAGGCGAAGAAGCGGCTTCTTCGCACACAGAGCATTGTGGCGAGCGCAGGGAGCTCCTGAGAGCGGTTTGTGCCGAAAGAAGCCCGGGACCGGCACTTAGCTTCGGAGAGCTGCGTATCTGCGTCTTCTGCGTGTCTTGCCGCTCTACACTCAGCAAAAAGCTTTTCCACCATATCTTGCAAGGAGAAACTCTGCCAGGAAAGAAAACATCCAAAATCTTGTTCTAAAGCTTGCACGGGGGTCTGCAAAGAGTTTGGCAAGAATGAAAGGTAGTTGTCCAAAACTCGTTCTTTTCCAATAGAATAACCATGGAAAAGGCAGGAGAGTGGTAAAGTACTGTTTTCTCTAAGTCTGAAGGCTGCCCACACTGTGCCTGTGTGCTGCAGCTTGCATCTTCGCCTTTGGGAAGCTGCCGCTCGCCGATTCTCCCGCAGGCGAAGAAGCGGCTTCTTCGCACACAGAGCATTGTGGCGAGCGCAGGGAGCTCCTGAGAGCGGTTTGTGCCGAAAGAAGCCCGGGACCGGCACTTAGCTTCGGAGAGCTGCGTATCTGCGTCTTCTGCGTGTCTTGCCGCTCTACACTCAGCAAAAAGCTTTTCCACCATATCTTGCAAGGAGAAACTCTGCCAGGAAAGAAAACATCCAAAATCTTGTTCTAAAGCTTGCACGGAGGTCTGCAAAGAGTTTGGCAAGAATGAAAGGTAGTTGTCCAAAACTCGTTCTTTTCCAATAGAATAACCATGGAAAAGGCAGGAGAGTGGTAAAGTACTGTTTTCTCTAAGTCTGAAGGCTGCCCACACTGTGCCTGTGTGCTGCAGCTTGCATCTTCGCCTTTGGGAAGCTGCCGCTCGCCGATTCTCCCGGAGGCGAAGAAGCGGCTTCTTCGCACACAGAGCATTGTGGCGAGCGCAGGGAGCTCCTGAGAGCGGTTTGTGCCGAAAGAAGCCCGGGACCGGCACTTAGCTTCGGAGAGCTGCGTATCTGCGTCTTCTGCGTGTCTTGCCGCTCTACACTCAGCAAAAAGCTTTTCCACCATATCTTGCAAGGAGAAACTCTGCCAGGAAAGAAAACATCCAAAATCTTGTTCTAAAGCTTGCACGGGGGTCTGCAAAGAGTTTGGCAAGAATGAAAGGTAGTTGTCCAAAACTCGTTCTTTTCCAATAGAATAACCATGGAAAAGGCAGGAGAGTGGTAAAGTACTGTTTTCTCTAAGTCTGAATGCTGCCCACACTGTGCCTGTTTGCTGCAGCTTGCATCTTCGCCTTTGGGAAGCTGCCGCTCGCCGATTCTCCCGCAGGCGAAGAAGCGGCTTCTTCGCCCACAGAGCATTGTGGCGAGCGCAGGGAGCTCCTGAGAGCGGTTTGTGCCGAAAGAAGCCCGGGACCGGCACTTAGCTTCGGAGAGCTGCGTATCTGCGTCTTCTGCGTGTCTTGCCGCTCTACACTCAGCAAAAAGCTTTTCCACCATATCTTGCAAGGAGAAACTCTGCCAGGAAAGAAAACATCCAAAATCTTGTTCTAAAGCTTGCACGGGGGTCTGCAAAGAGTTTGGCAAGAATGAAAGGTAGTTGTCCAAAACTCGTTCTTTTCCAATAGAATAACCATGGAAAAGGCAGGAGAGTGGTAAAGTACTGTTTTCTCTAAGTCTGAAGGCTGCCCACACTGTGCCTGTGTGCTGCAGCTTGCATCTTCGCCTTTGGGAAGCTGCCGCTCGCCGATTCTCCCGGAGGCGAAGAAGCGGCTTCTTCGCACACAGAGCATTGTGGCGAGCGCAGGGAGCTCCTGAGAGCGGTTTGTGCCGAAAGAAGCCCGGGACCGGCACTTAGCTTCGGAGAGCTGCGTATCTGCGTCTTCTGCGTGTCTTGCCGCTCTACACTCAGCAAAAAGCTTTTCCACCATATCTTGCAAGGAGAAACTCTGCCAGGAAAGAAAACATCCAAAATCTTGTTCTAAAGCTTGCACGGGGGTCTGCAAAGAGTTTGGCAAGAATGAAAGGTAGTTGTCCAAAACTCGTTCTTTTCCAATAGAATAACCATGGAAAAGGCAAGAGAGTGGTAAAGTACTGTTTTCTCTAAGTCTGAAGGCTGCCCACACTGTGCCTGTGTGCTGCAGCTTGCATCTTCGCCTTTGGGAAGCTGCCGCTCGCCGATTCTCCCGCAGGCGAAGAAGCGGCTTCTTCGCACACAGAGCATTGTGGCGAGCGCAGGGAGCTCCTGAGAGCGGTTTGTGCCGAAAGAAGCCCGGGACCGGCACTTAGCTTCGGAGAGCTGCGTATCTGCGTCTTCTGCGTGTCTTGCCGCTCTACACTCAGCCAAAAGCTTTTCCACCATATCTTGCAAGGAGAAACTCTGCCAGGAAAGAAAACATCCAAAATCTTGTTCTAAAGCTTGCACGGGGGTCTGCAAAGAGTTTGGCAAGAATGAAAGGTAGTTGTCCAAAACTCGTTCTTTTCCAATAGAATAACCATGGAAAAGGCAGGAGAGTGGTAAAGTACTGTTTTCTCTAAGTCTGAAGGCTGCCCACACTGTGCCTGTGTGCTGCAGCTTGCATCTTCGCCTTTGCGAAGCTGCCGCTCGCCGATTCTCCCGGAGGCGAAGAAGCGGCTTCTTCGCACACAGAGCATTGTGGCGAGCGCAGGGAGCTCCTGAGAGCGGTTTGTGCCGAAAGAAGCCCGGGACCGGCACTTAGCTTCGGAGAGCTGCGTATCTGCGTCTTCTGCGTGTCTTGCCGCTCTACACTCAGCCAAAAGCTTTTCCACCATATCTTGCAAGGAGAAACTCTGCCAGGAAAGAAAACATCCAAAATCTTGTTCTAAAGCTTGCACGGAGGTCTGCAAAGAGTTTGGCAAGAATGAAAGGTAGTTGTCCAAAACTCGTTCTTTTCCAATAGAATAACCATGGAAAAGGCAGGAGAGTGGTAAAGTACTGTTTTCTCTAAGTCTGAAGGCTGCCCACACTGTGCCTGTGTGCTGCAGCTTGCATCTTCGCCTTTGGGAAGCTGCCGCTCGCCGATTCTCCCGGAGGCGAAGAAGCGGCTTCTTCGCACACAGAGCATTGTGGCGAGCGCAGGGAGCTCCTGAGAGCGGTTTGTGCCGAAAGAAGCCCGGGACCGGCACTTAGCTTCGGAGAGCTGCGTATCTGCGTCTTCTGCGTGTCTTGCCGCTCTACACTCAGCCAAAAGCTTTTCCACCATATCTTGCAAGGAGAAACTCTGCCAGGAAAGAAAACATCCAAAATCTTGTTCTAAAGCTTGCACGGAGGTCTGCAAAGAGTTTGTCAAGAATGAAAGGTAGTTGTCCAAAACTCGTTCTTTTCCAATAGAATAACCATGGAAAAGGCAGGAGAGTGGTAAAGTACTGTTTTCTCTAAGTCTGAAGGCTGCCCACACTGTGCCTGCGTGCTGCAGCTTGCATCTTCGCCTTTGGGAAGCTGCCGCTCGCCGATTCTCCCGCAGGCGAAGAAGCGGCTTCTTCGCACACAGAGCATTGTGGCGAGCGCAGGGAGCTCCTGAGAGCGGTTTGTGCCGAAAGAAGCCCGGGACCGGCACTTAGCTTCGGAGAGCTGCGTATCTGCGTCTTCTGCGTGTCTTGCCGCTCTACACTCAGCAAAAAGCTTTTCCACCATATCTTGCAAGGAGAAACTCTGCCAAGAAAGAAAACATCCAAAATCTTGTTCTAAAGCTTGCACGGGGGTCTGCAAAGAGTTTGGCAAGAATGAAAGGTAGTTGTCCAAAACTCGTTCTTTTCCAATAGAATAACCATGGAAAAGGCAGGAGAGTGGTAAAGTACTGTTTTCTCTAAGTCTGAATGCTGCCCACACTGTGTCTGTGTGCTGCAGCTTGCATCTTCGCCTTTGGGAAGCTGCCGCTCGCCGATTCTCCCGCAGGCGAAGAAGCGGCTTCTTCGCACACAGAGCATTGTGGCGAGCGCAGGGAGCTCCTGAGAGCGGTTTGTGCCGAAAGAAGCCCGGGACCGGCACTTAGCTTCGGAGAGCTGCGTATCTGCGTCTTCTGCGTGTCTTGCCGCTCTACACTCAGCAAAAAGCTTTTCCACCATATCTTGCAAGGAGAAACTCTGCCAGGAAAGAAAACATCCAAAATCTTGTTCTAAAGCTTGCACGGGGGTCTGCAAAGAGTTTGGCAAGAATGAAAGGTAGTTGTCCAAAACTCGTTCTTTTCCAATAGAATAAACATGGATAAGGCAGGAGAGTGGTAAAGTACTGTTTTCTCTAAGTCTGAAGGCTGCCCACACTGTGCCTGTGTGCTGCAGCTTGCATCTTCGCCTTTGGGAAGCTGCCGCTCGCCGATTCTCCCGCAGGCGAAGAAGCGGCTTCTTCACACACAGAGCATTGTGGCGAGCGCGGGGAGCTCCTGAGAGCGGTTTGTGCCGAAAGAAGCCCAGGACCGGCACTTAGCTTCGGAGAGCTGCGTATCTGTGTCTTCTGCGTGTCTTGCCGCTCAACACTCAGCCAAAAGCTTTTTCACCATATCTTGCAAGGAGAAACTCTGCCAGGGAAGAAAACATCCAAAATCTTGTTCTAAAGCTTGCACGGGGGTCTGCAAAGAGTTTGGCAAGAATGAAAGGTAGTTGTCCAAAACTCGTTCTTTTCCAATAGAATAACCATGGAAAAGGCAGGAGAGTGGTAAAGTACTGTTTTCTCTAAGTCTGAAGGCTGCCCACATTGTGCCTGTGTGCTGCAGCTTGCATCTTCGCCTTTGGGAAGCTGCCGCACGCCGATTCTCCCGCAGGCGAAGAAGCGGCTTCTTCGCACACAGAGCATTGTGGCGAGCGCAGGGAGCTCCTGAGAGCGGTTTGTGCCGAAAGAAGCCCGGGACCGGCACTTAGCTTCGGAGAGCTGCGTATCTGCGTCTTCTGCGTGTCTTGCCGCTCTACACTCAGCCAAAAGCTTTTCCACCATATCTTGCAAGGAGAAACTCTGCCAGGAAAGAAAACATCCAAAATCTTGTTCTAAAGCTTGCACGGAGGTCTGCAAAGAGTTTGGCAAGAATGAAAGGTAGTTGTCCAAAACTCGTTCTTTTCCAATAGAATAACCATGGAAAAGGCAGGAGAGTGGTAAAGTACTGTTTTCTCTAAGTCTGAATGCTGCCCACACTGTGCCTGTGTGCTGCAGCTTGCATCTTCGCCTTTGGGAAGCTGCCGCTCGCCGATTCTCCCGGAGGCGAAGAAGCGGCTTCTTCGCACACAGAGCATTGTGGCGAGCGCAGGGAGCTCCTGAGAGCGGTTTGTGCCGAAAGAAGCCCGGGACCGGCACTTAGCTTCGGAGAGCTGCGTATCTGCGTCTTCTGCGTGTCTTGCCGCTCTACACTCAGCCAAAAGCTTTTCCACCATATCTTGCAAGGAGAAACTCTGCCAGGAAAGAAAACATCCAAAATCTTGTTCTAAAGCTTGCACGGGGGTCTGCAAAGAGTTTGTCAAGAATGAAAGGTAGTTGTCCAAAACTCGTTCTTTTCCAATAGAATAACCATGGAAAAGGCAGGAGAGTGGTAAAGTACTGTTTTCTCTAAGTCTGAAGGCTGCCCACACTGTGCCTGCGTGCTGCAGCTTGCATCTTCGCCTTTGGGAAGCTGCCGCTCGCCGATTCTCCCGCAGGCGAAGAAGCGGCTTCTTCGCACACAGAGCATTGTGGCGAGCGCAGGGAGCTCCTGAGAGCGGTTTGTGCCGAAAGAAGCCCGGGACCGGCACTTAGCTTCGGAGAGCTGCGTATCTGCGTCTTCTGCGTGTCTTGCCGCTCTACACTCAGCAAAAAGCTTTTCCACCATATCTTGCAAGGAGAAACTCTGCCAGGAAAGAAAACATCCAAAATCTTGTTCTAAAGCTTGCACGGGGGTCTGCAAAGAGTTTGGCAAGAATGAAAGGTAGTTGTCCAAAACTCGTTCTTTTCCAATAGAATAACCATGGAAAAGGCAGGAGAGTGGTAAAGTACTGTTTTCTCTAAGTCTGAAGGCTGCCCACACTGTGCCTGTGTGCTGCAGCTTGCATCTTCGCCTTTGGGAAGCTGCCGCTCGCCGATTCTCCCGGAGGCGAAGAAGCGGCTTCTTCGCACACAGAGCATTGTGGCGAGCGCAGGGAGCTCCTGAGAGCGGTTTGTGCCGAAAGAAGCCCGGGACCGGCACTTAGCTTCGGAGAGCTGCGTATCTGCGTCTTCTGCGTGTCTTGCCGCTCTACACTCAGCAAAAAGCTTTTCCACCATATCTTGCAAGGAGAAACTCTGCCAGGAAAGAAAACATCCAAAATCTTGTTCTAAAGCTTGCACGGGGGTCTGCAAAGAGTTTGGCAAGAATGAAAGGTAGTTGTCCAAAACTCGTTCTTTTCCAATAGAATAAACATGGATAAGGCAGGAGAGTGGTAAAGTACTGTTTTCTCTAAGTCTGAAGGCTGCCCACACTGTGCCTGTGTGCTGCAGCTTGCATCTTCGCCTTTGGGAAGCTGCCGCTCGCCGATTCTCCCGGAGGCGAAGAAGCGGCTTCTTCGCACACAGAGCATTGTGGCGAGCGCGGGGAGCTCCTGAGAGCGGTTTGTGCCGAAAGAAGCCCAGGACCGGCACTTAGCTTCGGAGAGCTGCGTATCTGTGTCTTCTGCGTGTCTTGCCGCTCAACACTCAGCCAAAAGCTTTTTCACCATATCTTGCAAGGAGAAACTCTGCCAGGGAAGAAAACATCCAAAATCTTGTTCTAAAGCTTGCACGCAGGTCTGCAAAGAGTTTGGCAAGAATGAAAGGTAGTTGTCCAAAACTCGTTCTTTTCCAATAGAATAACCATGGAAAAGGCAGGAGAGTGGTAAAGTACTGTTTTCTCTAAGTCTGAAGGCTGCCCACATTGTGCCTGTGTGCTGCAGCTTGTATCTTCGCCTTTGGGAAGCTGCCGCACGCCGATTCTCCCGCAGGCGAAGAAGCGGCTTCTTCGCACACAGAGCATTGTGGCGAGCGCAGGGAGCTCCTGAGAGCGGTTTGTGCCGAAAGAAGCCCGGGACCGGCACTTAGCTTCGGAGAGCTGCGTATCTGCGTCTTCTGCGTGTCTTGCCGCTCTACACTCAGCAAAAAGCTTTTCCACCATATCTTGCAAGGAGAAACTCTGCCAGGAAAGAAAACATCCAAAATCTTGTTCTAAAGCTTGCACGGAGGTCTGCAAAGAGTTTGGCAAGAATGAAAGGTAGTTGTCCAAAACTCGTTCTTTTCCAATAGAATAACCATGGAAAAGGCAGGAGAGTGGTAAAGTACTGTTTTCTCTAAGTCTGAAGGCTGCCCACACTGTGCCTGTGTGCTGCAGCTTGCATCTTCGCCTTTGGGAAGCTGCCGCTCGCCGATTCTCCCGGAGGCGAAGAAGCGGCTTCTTCGCACACAGAGCATTGTGGCGAGCGCAGGGAGCTCCTGAGAGCGGTTTGTGCCGAAAGAAGCCCGGGACCGGCACTTAGCTTCGGAGAGCTGCGTATCTGCGTCTTCTGCGTGTCTTGCCGCTCTACACTCAGCCAAAAGCTTTTCCACCATATCTTGCAAGGAGAAACTCTGCCAGGAAAGAAAACATCCAAAATCTTGTTCTAAAGCTTGCACGGGGGTCTGCAAAGAGTTTGGCAAGAATGAAAGGTAGTTGTCCAAAACTCGTTCTTTTCCAATAGAATAACCATGGAAAAGGCAGGAGAGTGGTAAAGTACTGTTTTCTCTAAGTCTGAAGGCTGCCCACACTGTGCCTGTGTGCTGCAGCTTGCATCTTCGCCTTTGGGAAGCTGCCGCTCGCCGATTCTCCCGCAGGCGAAGAAGCGGCTTCTTCGCACACAGAGCATTGTGGCGAGCGCAGGGAGCTCCTGAGAGCGGTTTGTGCCGAAAGAAGCCCGGGACCGGCACTTAGCTTCGGAGAGCTGCGTATCTGCGTCTTCTGCGTGTCTTGCCGCTCTACACTCAGCAAAAAGCTTTTCCACCATATCTTGCAAGGAGAAACTCTGCCAGGAAAGAAAACATCCAAAATCTTGTTCTAAAGCTTGCACGGGTCTGCAAAGAGTTTGGCAAGAATGAAAGGTAGTTGTCCAAAACTCGTTCTTTTCCAATAGAATAACCATGGAAAAGGCAGGAGAGTGGTAAAGTACTGTTTTCTCTAAGTCTGAATGCTGCCCACACTGTGCCTGTGTGCTGCAGCTTGCATCTTCGCCTTTGGGAAGCTGCCGCTCGCCGATTCTCCCGCAGGCGAAGAAGCGGCTTCTTCGCACACAGAGCATTGTGGCGAGCGCGGGGAGCTCCTGAGAGCGGTTTGTGCCGAAAGAAGCCCGGGACCGGCACTTAGCTTCGGAGAGCTGCGTATCTGCGTCTTCTGCGTGTCTTGCCGCTCTACACTCAGCAAAAAGGTTTTCCACCATATCTTGCAAGAAGAAACTCTGCCAGGAAAGAAAACATCCAAAATCTGGTTCTAAAGCTTGCACGGGGGTCTGCAAAGAGTTTGGCAAGAATGAAAGGTAGTTGTCCAAAACTCGTTCTTTTCCAATAGAATAACCATGGATAAGGCAGGAGAGTGGTAAAGTACTGTTTTCTCTAAGTCTGAAGGCTGCCCACACTGTGCCTGTGTGCTGCAGCTTGCATCTTCGCCTTTGGGAAGCTGCCGCTCGCCGATTCTCCCGCAGGCGAAGAAGCGGCTTCTTCGCACACAGAGCATTGTGGCGAGCGCAGGGAGCTCCTGAGAGCGGTTTGTGCCGAAAGAAGCCCGGGACCGGCACTTAGCTTCGGAGAGCTGCGTATCTGCGTCTTCTGCGTGTCTTGCCGCTCTACACTCAGCAAAAAGCTTTTCCACCATATCTTGCAAGGAGAAACTCTGCCAGGAAAGAAAACATCCAAAATCTTGTTCTAAAGCTTGCACGGGGGTCTGCAAAGAGTTTGGCAAGAATGAAAGGTAGTTGTCCAAAACTCGTTCTTTTCCAATAGAATAACCATGGAAAAGGCAGGAGAGTGGTAAAGTACTGTTTTCTCTAAGTCTGAATGCTGCCCACACTGTGCCTGTGTGCTGCAGCTTGCATCTTCGCCTTTGGGAAGCTGCCGCTCGCCGATTCTCCCGGAGGCGAAGAAGCGGCTTCTTCGCACACAGAGCATTGTGGCGAGCGCAGGGAGCTCCTGAGAGCGGTTTGTGCCGAAAGAAGCCCGGGACCGGCACTTAGCTTCGGAGAGCTGCGTATCTGCGTCTTCTGCGTGTCTTGCCGCTCTACACTCAGCAAAAAGCTTTTCCACCATATCTTGCAAGGAGAAACTCTGCCAGGAAAGAAAACATCCAAAATCTTGTTCTAAAGCTTGCACGGAGGTCTGCAAAGAGTTTGGCAAGAATGAAAGGTAGTTGTCCAAAACTCGTTCTTTTCCAATAGAATAACCATGGAAAAGGCAGGAGAGTGGTAAAGTACTGTTTTCTCTAAGTCTGAAGGCTGCCCACACTGTGCCTGTGTGCTGCAGCTTGCATCTTCGCCTTTGGGAAGCTGCCGCTCGCCGATTCTCCCGCAGGCGAAGAAGCGGCTTCTTCGCACACAGAGCATTGTGGCGAGCGCAGGGAGCTCCTGAGAGCGGTTTGTGCCGAAAGAAGCCCGGGACCGGCACTTAGCTTCGGAGAGCTGCGTATCTGCGTCTTCTGCGTGTCTTGCCGCTCTACACTCAGCAAAAAGCTTTTCCACCATATCTTGCAAGGAGAAACTCTGCCAGGAAAGAAAACATCCAAAATCTTGTTCTAAAGCTTGCACGGGGGTCTGCAAAGAGTTTGGCAAGAATGAAAGGTAGTTGTCCAAAACTCGTTCTTTTCCAATAGAATAACCATGGAAAAGGCAGGAGAGTGGTAAAGTACTGTTTTCTCTAAGTCTGAAGGCTGCCCACACTGTGCCTGTGTGCTGCAGCTTGCATCTTCGCCTTTGGGAAGCTGCCGCTCGCCGATTCTCCCGCAGGCGAAGAAGCGGCTTCTTCGCACACAGAGCATTGTGGCGAGCGCGGGGAGCTCCTGAGAGCGGTTTGTGCCGAAAGAAGCCCGGGACCGGCACTTAGCTTCGGAGAGCTGCGTATCTGCGTCTTCTGCGTGTCTTGCCGCTCTACACTCAGCAAAAAGGTTTTCCACCATATCTTGCAAGAAGAAACTCTGCCAGGAAAGAAAACATCCAAAATCTTGTTCTAAAGCTTGCACGGGGGTCTGCAAAGAGTTTGGCAAGAATGAAAGGTAGTTGTCCAAAACTCGTTCTTTTCCAATAGAATAACCATGGATAAGGCAGGAGAGTGGTAAAGTACTGTTTTCTCTAAGTCTGAAGGCTGCCCACACTGTGCCTGTGTGCTGCAGCTTGCATCTTCGCCTTTGGGAAGCTGCCGCTCGCCGATTCTCCCGAAGGCGAAGAAGCGGCTTCTTCACACACAGAGCATTGTGGCGAGCGCAGGGAGCTCCTGAGAGCGGTTTGTGCCGAAAGAAGCCCGGGACCGGCACTTAGCTTCGGAGAGCTGCGTATCTGCGTCTTCTGCGTGTCTTGCCGCTCAACACTCAGCCAAAAGCTTTTTCACCATATCTTGAAAGGAGAAACTCTGCCAGGGAAAGAAAACATCCAAAATCTTGTTCTAAAGCTTGCACGGAGGTCTGCAAAGAGTTTGGCAAGAATGAAAGGTAGTTGTCCAAAACTCGTTCTTTTCCAATAGAATAACCATGGATAAGGCAGGAGAGTGGTAAAGTACTGTTTTCTCTAAGTCTGAAGGCTGCCCACACTGTGCCTGTGTGCTGCAGCTTGCATCTTCGCCTTTGGGAAGCTGCCGCTCGCCGATTCTCCCGCAGGCGAAGAAGCGGCTTCTTCGCACACAGAGCATTGTGGCGAGCGCAGGGAGCTCCTGAGAGCGGTTTGTGCCGAAAGAAGCCCGGGACCGGCACTTAGCTTCGGAGAGCTGCGTATCTGCGTCTTCTGCGTGTCTTGCCGCTCTACACTCAGCAAAAAGCTTTTCCACCATATCTTGCAAGGAGAAACTCTGCCAGGAAAGAAAACATCCAAAATCTTGTTCTAAAGCTTGCACGGGGGTCTGCAAAGAGTTTGGCAAGAATGAAAGGTAGTTGTCCAAAACTCGTTCTTTTCCAATAGAATAACCATGGAAAAGGCAGGAGAGTGGTAAAGTACTGTTTTCTCTAAGTCTGAAGGCTGCCCACACTGTGCCTGTGTGCTGCAGCTTGCATCTTCGCCTTTGGGAAGCTGCCGCTCGCCGATTCTCCCGCAGGCGAAGAAGCGGCTTCTTCGCACACAGAGCATTGTGGCGAGCGCAGGGAGCTCCTGAGAGCGGTTTGTGCCGAAAGAAGCCCGGGACCGGCACTTAGCTTCGGAGAGCTGCGTATCTGCGTCTTCTGCGTGTCTTGCCGCTCTACACTCAGCAAAAAGCTTTTCCACCATATCTTGCAAGGAGAAACTCTGCCAGGAAAGAAAACATCCAAAATCTTGTTCTAAAGCTTGCACGGGGGTCTGCAAAGAGTTTGGCAAGAATGAAAGGTAGTTGTCCAAAACTCGTTCTTTTCCAATAGAATAACCATGGAAAAGGCAGGAGAGTGGTAAAGTACTGTTTTCTCTAAGTCTGAAGGCTGCCCACACTGTGCCTGTGTGCTGCAGCTTGCATCTTCGCCTTTGGGAAGCTGCCGCTCGCCGATTCTCCCGCAGGCGAAGAAGCGGCTTCTTCGCACACAGAGCATTGTGGCGAGCGCAGGGAGCTCCTGAGAGCGGTTTGTGCCGAAAGAAGCCCGGGACCGGCACTTAGCTTCGGAGAGCTGCGTATCTGCGTCTTCTGCGTGTCTTGCCGCTCTACACTCAGCAAAAAGCTTTTCCACCATATCTTGCAAGGAGAAACTCTGCCAGGAAAGAAAACATCCAAAATCTTGTTCTAAAGCTTGCACGGAGGTCTGCAAAGAGTTTGGCAAGAATGAAAGGTAGTTGTCCAAAACTCGTTCTTTTCCAATAGAATAACCATGGAAAAGGCAGGAGAGTGGTAAAGTACTGTTTTCTCTAAGTCTGAAGTCTGCCCACACTGTGCCTGTGTGCTGCAGCTTGCATCTTCGCCTTTGGGAAGCTGCCGCTCGCCGATTCTCCCGCAGGCGAAGAAGCGGCTTCTTCGCACACAGAGCATTGTGGCGAGCGCAGGGAGCTCCTGAGAGCGGTTTGTGCCGAAAGAAGCCCGGGACCGGCACTTAGCTTCGGAGAGCTGCGTATCTGCGTCTTCTGCGTGTCTTGCCGCTCTACACTCAGCCAAAAAGCTTTTCCACCATATCTTGCAAGGAGAAACTCTGCCAGGAAAGAAAACATCCAAAATCTTGTTCTAAAGCTTGCACGGGGGTCTGCAAAGAGTTTGGCAAGAATGAAAGGTAGTTGTCCAAAACTCGTTCTTTTCCAATAGAATAACCATGGAAAAGGCAGGAGAGTGGTAAAGTACTGTTTTCTCTAAGTCTGAAGGCTGCCCACACTGTGCCTGTGTGCTGCAGCTTGCATCTTCGCCTTTGGGAAGCTGCCGCTCGCCGATTCTCCCGCAGGCGAAGAAGCGGCTTCTTCGCACACAGAGCATTGTGGCGAGCGCAGGGAGCTCCTGAGAGCGGTTTGTGCCGAAAGAAGCCCGGGACCGGCACTTAGCTTCGGAGAGCTGCGTATCTGCGTCTTCTGCGTGTCTTGCCGCTCTACACTCAGCAAAAAGCTTTTCCACCATATCTTGCAAGGAGAAACTCTGCCAGGAAAGAAAACATCCAAAATCTTGTTCTAAAGCTTGCACGGGGGTCTGCAAAGAGTTTGGCAAGAATGAAAGGTAGTTGTCCAAAACTCGTTCTTTTCCAATAGAATAACCATGGAAAAGGCAGGAGAGTGGTAAAGTACTGTTTTCTCTAAGTCTGAATGCTGCCCACACTGTGCCTGTGTGCTGCAGCTTGCATCTTCGCCTTTGGGAAGCTGCCGCTCGCCGATTCTCCGCAGGCGAAGAAGCGGCTTCTTCGCACACAGAGCATTGTGGCGAGCGCAGGGAGCTCCTGAGAGCGGTTTGTGCCGAAAGAAGCCCGGGACCGGCACTTAGCTTCGGAGAGCTGCGTATCTGCGTCTTCTGCGTGTCTTGCCGCTCTACACTCAGCAAAAAGCTTTTCCACCATATCTTGCAAGGAGAAACTCTGCCAGGAAAGAAAACATCCAAAATCTTGTTCTAAAGCTTGCACGGGGGTCTGCAAAGAGTTTGGCAAGAATGAAAGGTAGTTGTCCAAAACTCGTTCTTTTCCAATAGAATAACCATGGAAAAGGCAGGAGAGTGGTAAAGTACTGTTTTCTCTAAGTCTGAAGGCTGCCCACACTGTGCCTGTGTGCTGCAGCTTGCATCTTCGCCTTTGGGAAGCTGCCGCTCGCCGATTCTCCGGAGGCGAAGAAGCGGCTTCTTCGCACACAGAGCATTGTGGCGAGCGCAGGGAGCTCCTGAGAGCGGTTTGTGCCGAAAGAAGCCCGGGACCGGCACTTAGCTTCGGAGAGCTGCGTATCTGCGTCTTCTGCGTGTCTTGCCGCTCTACACTCAGCCAAAAGCTTTTCCACCATATCTTGCAAGGAGAAACTCTGCCAGGAAAGAAAACATCCAAAATCTTGTTCTAAAGCTTGCACGGGGGTCTGCAAAGAGTTTGGCAAGAATGAAAGGTAGTTGTCCAAAACTCGTTCTTTTCCAATAGAATAACCATGGAAAAGGCAGGAGAGTGGTAAAGTACTGTTTTCTCTAAGTCTGAAGGCTGCCCACACTGTGCCTGTGTGCTGCAGCTTGCATCTTCGCCTTTGGGAAGCTGCCGCTCGCCGATTCTCCCGGAGGCGAAGAAGCGGCTTCTTCGCACACAGAGCATTGTGGCGAGCGCAGGGAGCTCCTGAGAGCGGTTTGTGCCGAAAGAAGCCCGGGACCGGCACTTAGCTTCGGAGAGCTGCGTATCTGCGTCTTCTGCGTGTCTTGCCGCTCTACACTCAGCAAAAAGCTTTTCCACCATATCTTGCAAGGAGAAACTCTTCCAGGAAAGAAAACATCCAAAATCTTGTTCTAAAGCTTGCACGGGGGTCTGCAAAGAGTTTGGCAAGAATGAAAGGTAGTTGTCCAAAACTCGTTCTTTTCCAATAGAATAACCATGGAAAAGGCAGGAGAGTGGTAAAGTACTGTTTTCTCTAAGTCTGAAGGCTGCCCACACTGTGCCTGTGTGCTGCAGCTTGCATCTTCGCCTTTGGGAAGCTGCCGCTCGCCGATTCTCCCGGAGGCGAAGAAGCGGCTTCTTCGCACACAGAGCATTGTGGCGAGCGCAGGGAGCTCCTGAGAGCGGTTTGTGCCGAAAGAAGCCCGGGACCGGCACTTAGCTTCGGAGAGCTGCGTATCTGCGTCTTCTGCGTGTCTTGCCGCTCTACACTCAGCCAAAAGCTTTTCCACCATATCTTGCAAGGAGAAACTCTGCCAGGAAAGAAAACATCCAAAATCTTGTTCTAAAGCTTGCACGCAGGTCTGCAAAGAGTTTGGCAAGAATGAAAGGTAGTTGTCCAAAACTCGTTCTTTTCCAATAGAATAACCATGGAAAAGGCAGGAGAGTGGTAAAGTACTGTTTTCTCTAAGTCTGAAGGCTGCCCACACTGTGCCTGTGTGCTGCAGCTTGCATCTTCGCCTTTGGGAAGCTGCCGCTCGCCGATTCTCCCGGAGGCGAAGAAGCGGCTTCTTCGCACACAGAGCATTGTGGCGAGCGCAGGGAGCTCCTGAGAGCGGTTTGTGCCGAAAGAAGCCCGGGACCGGCACTTAGCTTCGGAGAGCTGCGTATCTGCGTCTTCTGCGTGTCTTGCCGCTCTACACTCAGCAAAAAGCTTTTCCACCATATCTTGCAAGGAGAAACTCTGCCAGGAAAGAAAACATCCAAAATCTTGTTCTAAAGCTTGCACGGGGGTCTGCAAAGAGTTTGGCAAGAATGAAAGGTAGTTGTCCAAAACTCGTTCTTTTCCAATAGAATAACCATGGAAAAGGCAGGAGAGTGGTAAAGTACTGTTTTCTCTAAGTCTGAAGGCTGCCCACACTGTGCCTGTGTGCTGCAGCTTGCATCTTCGCCTTTGGGAAGCTGCCGCTCGCCGATTCTCCCGGAGGCGAAGAAGCGGCTTCTTCGCACACAGAGCATTGTGGCGAGCGCGGGGAGCTCCTGAGAGCGGTTTGTGCCGAAAGAAGCCCGGGACCGGCACTTAGCTTCGGAGAGCTGCGTATCTGCGTCTACTGCGTGTCTTGCCGCTCTACACTCAGCAAAAAGCTTTTCCACCATATCTTGCAAAGAGAAACTCTGCCAGGAAAGAAAACATCCAAAATCTTGTTCTAAAGCTTGCACGGAGGTCTGCAAAGAGTTTGGCAAGAATGAAAGGTAGTTGTCCAAAACTCGTTCTTTTCCAAATATAATAACCATGGAAAACGCAGGAGAGTGGTAAAGTACTGTTTTCTCTAAGTCTGAAGGCTGCCCACACTGTGCCTGTGTGCTGCAGCTTGCATCTTCGCCTTTGGGAAGCTGCCGCTCGCCGATTCTCCCGCAGGCGAAGAAGCGGCTTCTTCGCACACAGAGCATTGTGGCGAGCGCAGGGAGCTCCTGAGAGCGGTTTGTGCCGAAAGAAGCCCGGGACCGGCACTTAGCTTCGGAGAGCTGCGTATCTGCGTCTTCTGCGTGTCTTGCCGCTCTACACTCAGCAAAAAGCTTTTCCACCATATCTTGCAAGGAGAAACTCTGCCAGGAAAGAAAACATCCAAAATCTTGTTCTAAAGCTTGCACGGGGGTCTGCAAAGAGTTTGGCAAGAATGAAAGGTAGTTGTCCAAAACTCGTTCTTTTCCAATAGAATAACCATGGAAAAGGCAGGAGAGTGGTAAAGTACTGTTTTCTCTAAGTCTGAAGGCTGCCCACACTGTGCCTGTGTGCTGCAGCTTGCATCTTCGCCTTTGGGAAGCTGCCGCTCGCCGATTCTCCCGCAGGCGAAGAAGCGGCTTCTTCGCACACAGAGCATTGTGGCGAGCGCAGGGAGCTCCTGAGAGCGGTTTGTGCCGAAAGAAGCCCGGGACCGGCACTTAGCTTCGGAGAGCTGCGTATCTGCGTCTTCTGCGTGTCTTGCCGCTCTACACTCAGCAAAAAGCTTTTCCACCATATCTTGCAAGGAGAAACTCTGCCAGGAAAGAAAACATCCAAAATCTTGTTCTAAAGCTTGCACGGGGGTCTGCAAAGAGTTTGGCAAGAATGAAAGGTAGTTGTCCAAAACTCGTTCTTTTCCAATAGAATAACCATGGAAAAGGCAGGAGAGTGGTAAAGTACTGTTTTCTCTAAGTCTGAATGCTGCCCACACTGTGCCTGTGTGCTGCAGCTTGCATCTTCGCCTTTGGGAAGCTGCCGCTCGCCGATTCTCCCGGAGGCGAAGAAGCGGCTTCTTCGCACACAGAGCATTGTGGCGAGCGCAGGGAGCTCCTGAGAGCGGTTTGTGCCGAAAGAAGCCCGGGACCGGCACTTAGCTTCGGAGAGCTGCGTATCTGCGTCTTCTGCGTGTCTTGCCGCTCTACACTCAGCAAAAAGCTTTTCCACCATATCTTGCAAGGAGAAACTCTGCCAGGAAAGAAAACATCCAAAATCTTGTTCTAAAGCTTGCACGGAGGTCTGCAAAGAGTTTGGCAAGAATGAAAGGTAGTTGTCCAAAACTCGTTCTTTTCCAATAGAATAACCATGGAAAAGGCAGGAGAGTGGTAAAGTACTGTTTTCTCTAAGTCTGAAGGCTGCCCACACTGTGCCTGTGTGCTGCAGCTTGCATCTTCGCCTTTGGGAAGCTGCCGCTCGCCGATTCTCCCGCAGGCGAAGAAGCGGCTTCTTCGCACACAGAGCATTGTGGCGAGCGCAGGGAGCTCCTGAGAGCGGTTTGTGCCGAAAGAAGCCCGGGACCGGCACTTAGCTTCGGAGAGCTGCGTATCTGCGTCTTCTGCGTGTCTTGCCGCTCTACACTCAGCAAAAAGCTTTTCCACCATATCTTGCAAGGAGAAACTCTGCCAGGAAAGAAAACATCCAAAATCTTGTTCTAAAGCTTGCACGGGGGTCTGCAAAGAGTTTGGCAAGAATGAAAGGTAGTTGTCCAAAACTCGTTCTTTTCCAATAGAATAACCATGGAAAAGGCAGGAGAGTGGTAAAGTACTGTTTTCTCTAAGTCTGAAGGCTGCCCACACTGTGCCTGTGTGCTGCAGCTTGCATCTTCGCCTTTGGGAAGCTGCCGCTCGCCGATTCTCCCGCAGGCGAAGAAGCGGCTTCTTCGCACACAGAGCATTGTGGCGAGCGCGGGGAGCTCCTGAGAGCGGTTTGTGCCGAAAGAAGCCCGGGACCGGCACTTAGCTTCGGAGAGCTGCGTATCTGCGTCTTCTGCGTGTCTTGCCGCTCTACACTCAGCAAAAAGGTTTTCCACCATATCTTGCAAGAAGAAACTCTGCCAGGAAAGAAAACATCCAAAATCTTGTTCTAAAGCTTGCACGGGGGTCTGCAAAGAGTTTGGCAAGAATGAAAGGTAGTTGTCCAAAACTCGTTCTTTTCCAATAGAATAACCATGGATAAGGCAGGAGAGTGGTAAAGTACTGTTTTCTCTAAGTCTGAAGGCTGCCCACACTGTGCCTGTGTGCTGCAGCTTGCATCTTCGCCTTTGGGAAGCTGCCGCTCGCCGATTCTCCCGAAGGCGAAGAAGCGGCTTCTTCACACACAGAGCATTGTGGCGAGCGCAGGGAGCTCCTGAGAGCGGTTTGTGCCGAAAGAAGCCCGGGACCGGCACTTAGCTTCGGAGAGCTGCGTATCTGCGTCTTCTGCGTGTCTTGCCGCTCAACACTCAGCCAAAAGCTTTTCACCATATCTTGAAAGGAGAAACTCTGCCAGGGAAGAAAACATCCAAAATCTTGTTCTAAAGCTTGCACGGAGGTCTGCAAAGAGTTTGGCAAGAATGAAAGGTAGTTGTCCAAAACTCGTTCTTTTCCAATAGAATAACCATGGATAAGGCAGGAGAGTGGTAAAGTACTGTTTTCTCTAAGTCTGAAGGCTGCCCACACTGTGCCTGTGTGCTGCAGCTTGCATCTTCGCCTTTGGGAAGCTGCCGCTCGCCGATTCTCCCGCAGGCGAAGAAGCGGCTTCTTCGCACACAGAGCATTGTGGCGAGCGCAGGGAGCTCCTGAGAGCGGTTTGTGCCGAAAGAAGCCCGGGACCGGCACTTAGCTTCGGAGAGCTGCGTATCTGCGTCTTCTGCGTGTCTTGCCGCTCTACACTCAGCAAAAAGCTTTTCCACCATATCTTGCAAGGAGAAACTCTGCCAGGAAAGAAAACATCCAAAATCTTGTTCTAAAGCTTGCACGGGGGTCTGCAAAGAGTTTGGCAAGAATGAAAGGTAGTTGTCCAAAACTCGTTCTTTTCCAATAGAATAACCATGGAAAAGGCAGGAGAGTGGTAAAGTACTGTTTTCTCTAAGTCTGAAGGCTGCCCACACTGTGCCTGTGTGCTGCAGCTTGCATCTTCGCCTTTGGGAAGCTGCCGCTCGCCGATTCTCCCGCAGGCGAAGAAGCGGCTTCTTCGCACACAGAGCATTGTGGCGAGCGCAGGGAGCTCCTGAGAGCGGTTTGTGCCGAAAGAAGCCCGGGACCGGCACTTAGCTTCGGAGAGCTGCGTATCTGCGTCTTCTGCGTGTCTTGCCGCTCTACACTCAGCAAAAAGCTTTTCCACCATATCTTGCAAGGAGAAACTCTGCCAGGAAAGAAAACATCCAAAATCTTGTTCTAAAGCTTGCACGGGGGTCTGCAAAGAGTTTGGCAAGAATGAAAGGTAGTTGTCCAAAACTCGTTCTTTTCCAATAGAATAACCATGGAAAAGGCAGGAGAGTGGTAAAGTACTGTTTTCTCTAAGTCTGAAGGCTGCCCACACTGTGCCTGTGTGCTGCAGCTTGCATCTTCGCCTTTGGGAAGCTGCCGCTCGCCGATTCTCCCGCAGGCGAAGAAGCGGCTTCTTCGCACACAGAGCATTGTGGCGAGCGCAGGGAGCTCCTGAGAGCGGTTTGTGCCGAAAGAAGCCCGGGACCGGCACTTAGCTTCGGAGAGCTGCGTATCTGCGTCTTCTGCGTGTCTTGCCGCTCTACACTCAGCAAAAAGCTTTTCCACCATATCTTGCAAGGAGAAACTCTGCCAGGAAAGAAAACATCCAAAATCTTGTTCTAAAGCTTGCACGGAGGTCTGCAAAGAGTTTGGCAAGAATGAAAGGTAGTTGTCCAAAACTCGTTCTTTTCCAATAGAATAACCATGGAAAAGGCAGGAGAGTGGTAAAGTACTGTTTTCTCTAAGTCTGAAGTCTGCCCACACTGTGCCTGTGTGCTGCAGCTTGCATCTTCGCCTTTGGGAAGCTGCCGCTCGCCGATTCTCCCGCAGGCGAAGAAGCGGCTTCTTCGCACACAGAGCATTGTGGCGAGCGCAGGGAGCTCCTGAGAGCGGTTTGTGCCGAAAGAAGCCCGGGACCGGCACTTAGCTTCGGAGAGCTGCGTATCTGCGTCTTCTGCGTGTCTTGCCGCTCTACACTCAGCCAAAAGCTTTTCCACCATATCTTGCAAGGAGAAACTCTGCCAGGAAAGAAAACATCCAAAATCTTGTTCTAAAGCTTGCACGGGGGTCTGCAAAGAGTTTGGCAAGATGAAAGGTAGTTGTCCAAAACTCGTTCTTTTCCAATAGAATAACCATGGAAAAGGCAGGAGAGTGGTAAAGTACTGTTTTCTCTAAGTCTGAAGGCTGCCCACACTGTGCCTGTGTGCTGCAGCTTGCATCTTCGCCTTTGGGAAGCTGCCGCTCGCCGATTCTCCCGCAGGCGAAGAAGCGGCTTCTTCGCACACAGAGCATTGTGGCGAGCGCAGGGAGCTCCTGAGAGCGGTTTGTGCCGAAAGAAGCCCGGGACCGGCACTTAGCTTCGGAGAGCTGCGTATCTGCGTCTTCTGCGTGTCTTGCCGCTCTACACTCAGCAAAAAGCTTTTCCACCATATCTTGCAAGGAGAAACTCTGCCAGGAAAGAAAACATCCAAAATCTTGTTCTAAAGCTTGCACGGGGGTCTGCAAAGAGTTTGGCAAGAATGAAAGGTAGTTGTCCAAAACTCGTTCTTTTCCAATAGAATAACCATGGAAAAGGCAGGAGAGTGGTAAAGTACTGTTTTCTCTAAGTCTGAATGCTGCCCACACTGTGCCTGTGTGCTGCAGCTTGCATCTTCGCCTTTGGGAAGCTGCCGCTCGCCGATTCTCCCGCAGGCGAAGAAGCGGCTTCTTCGCACACAGAGCATTGTGGCGAGCGCAGGGAGCTCCTGAGAGCGGTTTGTGCCGAAAGAAGCCCGGGACCGGCACTTAGCTTCGGAGAGCTGCGTATCTGCGTCTTCTGCGTGTCTTGCCGCTCTACACTCAGCAAAAAGCTTTTCCACCATATCTTGCAAGGAGAAACTCTGCCAGGAAAGAAAACATCCAAAATCTTGTTCTAAAGCTTGCACGGGGGTCTGCAAAGAGTTTGGCAAGAATGAAAGGTAGTTGTCCAAAACTCGTTCTTTTCCAATAGAATAAACCATGGAAAAGGCAGGAGAGTGGTAAAGTACTGTTTTCTCTAAGTCTGAAGGCTGCCCACACTGTGCCTGTGTGCTGCAGCTTGCATCTTCGCCTTTGGGAAGCTGCCGCTCGCCGATTCTCCCGGAGGCGAAGAAGCGGCTTCTTCGCACACAGAGCATTGTGGCGAGCGCAGGGAGCTCCTGAGAGCGGTTTGTGCCGAAAGAAGCCCGGGACCGGCACTTAGCTTCGGAGAGCTGCGTATCTGCGTCTTCTGCGTGTCTTGCCGCTCTACACTCAGCCAAAAGCTTTTCCACCATATCTTGCAAGGAGAAACTCTGCCAGGAAAGAAAACATCCAAAATCTTGTTCTAAAGCTTGCACGGGGGTCTGCAAAGAGTTTGGCAAGAATGAAAGGTAGTTGTCCAAAACTCGTTCTTTTCCAATAGAATAACCATGGAAAAGGCAGGAGAGTGGTAAAGTACTGTTTTCTCTAAGTCTGAAGGCTTGCCCACACTGTGCCTGTG